>NC_051176.1:333711298-333802010 GCF_013339695.2 Rhipicephalus sanguineus
TGTTGCATCGATCTTCGAGTGCGAAGCAGCCTTTGATAATTCGTTCAACTTACATTTGAGGGCACTAAAAGCGCCGCGCGTTTGGCGGCAGTCACGTGGTATTTTTTAAAATTCGCGCGCCTTAAAGAAAGGCCGGAAAAAAAAATTAAGCAGGGGAGTTATCTTAACACAGATTGAAAAATTCGATGTTTCTGAACAAGCGCTACAACTTTTGTCTTGAAAATTTTTCTCTAAAGTTACTATTTGAAAAGTTCCTTAAGCAATCTTTGTTAATTACCGAGCTTGGTGGATTGAAAAAAATATTCTGACGTGCTCTATATGGCTCAGAACAATATTGCGCTAATTGGAGAAGCATTTTTGCAATATTGCGCTAATTGGATAGCATTTTCGCCTCCATCGAAAACGCGGCTGCAGCAGCCAGGATTCGGTCCCGTGACCTGCGGGGCAGCAGACGAGCACTATAACCACTAGACCACTGTGGCGGGTGATGAGGGAAAGGAGGCGGGGAGAGAGTAAAGCATAGCATAGCCTTGTATAGTGTAGGGGTAATGTAAGGGGTGGAAAAGGAGGAGGGGAGAGGGTGACGCATAGCATAGCCATGTATAGTACAGAGAAAAAGAAAGGGAAGAAAGACAGAAAAAAGTACAAAGACAAAGAAATGCACACAGAAAAGAGATAGAAAAAACAGAGAGAAAGAGAAACAAGGAAGGCCACCCATCTCCACAATTTCTTCAGGTTTGGCACAATTAGTGCGAAGCTGCCTTAATTTTTTTATTTTCCGTTACGGGTGGAGGAGTTAAGGCCACGAAGTCCCTGGTTAGTCATCTAAACTTGTCATCCATCTGTCCATTGTGTGTCGTTCTATGTTTGCGTGTTTCCCCGCTAGCACATATGTGATTGTCCAGCATGTCAGTCGTGTTAAAGCAATTGAGTGTGTGCTTGATGTATTTCATGTTCAGCTTGGAACTGATTTCCTACCAAGTTATATGTAATCGCTGCTTCCTTTTATTCTTCACTGGATTTCTGCAGGGTCAAGCTGGCATCGGAGCTGAACCCGGGCATCAATCTTGATGACACATATGTGGCGTCTCGTGATGCTGCATCCAAGTCGGCTCAGAAAGTCAGGGAACTCGTGCTTGAGTCATCTGCTGACAGTGTGAGCGTTCTGCTTTTACTACATTATCTTCCTGTTTGCACGTAATAGTGCACTTCGGTCACATGGAATGCTGTATAGACTGTAATTGCCTAATTGTGTATTTGCTGATATGAGAAATTTGGCAGCAAACATTAATGCACAAGCAGATTGTTCTTAAAAATTTCAAATCTCCACACCTTGATTCGAAGACTGCCCCAATAGCCTTATAAGGCAGGTGCAACTTTACGGGGTAGATGACCTTCCATATTTCCTTTGCTAATTACATGGAATAGATCTCATTTTATTGCTGATAATTGGTTACAAAACATTCTAGTATTGTTTTTTCAGTCTAAATTTAATGCCTTAATCGCAATGCATGGTACATGAAGCTTAATTACAGTAATGCCACATGACTATAGTCACGTTGTGGTATGACTACTTTTTATTCACTTACTTGACGTGCTCACATTGACCCTGCTTTTCATTAATTTTTGTTTGTTTCAGTTGATTTTTCCCAGTGATGTGTGTAGCTTTCATGCATACACTGGAACAAATGTACATATGTATTTTTTAAAGATATTATTCATATTGATTTTATTTAGTGATTGATTGACTACCAGCCATGCATTCCATGACAGATGTGAATTTCTGCTATGTTAAACTATGGCACATTTTTGTTACTGAATCACTGTATAGGTCATAGATCTACTACTGACTGAAACTTTGCCTTTGGAGCTAGCTTCCAAGGCATCACAGTAATTCACCTTGTTTTTTCTTTTTTAAAGTCCTTTGCCCTTTAAGCATTTGTTGCTAACTGTGCATAAAAATGCAAGCACTTTTCTGTAAAACAAGTAAAAACAAACAGTTTCAAGCCACTGTTTGTTGCAAGCTGAAGTAAGCATTTTCGTTGCAGTTACTGAAGGGAAGCGTACTCACTCCCGGCTTCGAGAAAAAGGATTGTGTACCTCCATACTCTGAGTCCCTGAGACGCATCAAACTTCGCCGCAAGGTAGGCTTTCACTCGCAGACCTGCTGTCAGTATTGATGTGTATTGGGAAGCATGCTGTGCTTGTCCCCTTTTGTCACATCTTGTGGGTGTGTTGTATACACACATCTGAATAAAATTGAAGCACACTCTTGCATACTTACCAAGGGGTGAGCAAGGGGAGAATTTTCATTTATTTATTTGTACATACTGCTGCGCATTATGCACTATGGCAGGAATGGATTAACATGGATCACCTTCCTCTTTTTGAGCATCTTCCCAGAGAAGCTTTTGGAGCACACAGAGTCATATAGCACGAGACGGTAGCTATTGCAACAGTCCGTACTGTAACTAGGGATAAAGTTTCTTTGTGCTCATTTGGTCAAGGTTCTGACGGCTCATTTTGTCATGCGTTTTATTCTGAGCGAAATGCTGCATTTATTTGGCAATAATTGGTTTTGCAAAAACTAGCACAGTTTCTTCAGCTTCTTGAGCACCTTCGTTACGTGCTTCTTGGTTTGTTTGCACATAATTTCAATGGGCAACAAACCTGTGTACCATATAACGTTGTGAAATAGTCAAGCAAATCTTTTGCAGCTGTAATATCTTAAGTACATTCTCATGAATGTACACAAGCTCTGTAATGCTCTTTGTTGTTCACACCTTACAGGAGCTGCTGCATTTTACCTGGATTATAGATGCTCAGCTTTCCAACTGCCTTGAAACAATCTTCTCGGGTTTCTAAGCTCGATGGGGCCAAAATGCAAAGAACACCTGGGTGCTGAGATGTGGTTGAAATTAATCCAGAGTCCCCTACTACGGCATGCCTCATAATCATATACGTAAGACATGCAACACAACACGTAAAACCCCAATAATTATTATATAATATTGCTAATACGTATTGAAAAGATCTCATGTTCAAAGTGATGCTACCAGTGTGCCAATTGCACCTAAAAGCAAACCCTGCTACACACGGCTACATTTCTGCAAAATGCAGTAAATATGCACCTGCCCTGTGCTGAAGGGTACACTCCAGCTTTTCAGAAGCCAAACCACCATAACTGTTCAAGTGCCACTCATCACCCCACCATCATGTGAGATACCAGATCCACAGCACATGTGAGTCAGTACAAGCCAAGCTGGATAGCAGTGCTGCTGTGTTTATTGTGATGCCTACTACATCAACACTCTTTTATTTGTAGTATGAATGAGGAAATCCATGTTCTTTTTTATTTTGCACCGGCAATTGTTATCAGCAGTTGTATGTAGAAATTTATTTATGTAGAAACATCATAGAAATTTATCTCCATGCACCTATAAACCAAAGCTTCATTGTTGTCTCCCATGGGTTTCGCAGCCACTGCACCTAAATCACCTTTCATGTAGCTGGGCATTTGGGAGAAAAAAGACAAAAATGCCACCTTTCTCTCAGTTTGTTTCAACAAGAGATCCTTATTTCTGTTCTTGCAGGAGGAGCGCAGTAAAACAAAGGGCCCCGGCTGGTTTGGCTTGCCTGCACCTGAGATGACTGATGAACTGAAGCACGATCTAGAGGTTCTCCGCATGAGACATGTACTAGACCCCAAGCGCTTCTACAAGAAAAATGACCTGAAGGATCTGCCCAAGTATTTCCAGGTATGTAAACACTTTGGGGCTTTATCTCTCATATGGTTGTGAAACATTTCTAGCACGCTGACGGAATGTGGCCTCATTTCAGCAACCCAGGTATCTCGTAATTTTATTTAACCTTTTAGGCATAGAAGTTCATATTTTTTCTTGGCTTTCCTAAAGTAGCAGTTGCAATAGTAATTGTGCTGCCAGGCACCCATCAAGGGAATATATACGTGATGTGTGCCTTTTTTAGCAACTTTCTCATACCCAGGTGGCAGACTTGTTGTCATATCACAGTGTGACACAATGCAGAGTCCTTCCATGTCCTTCGTGTTGCATTGCACTGCAAATAAAAGCATGACATTTGGTTCATTAATATGCAGAAGCCCATATGCTGTGCTGTTGGTGTAAACAAGGTAGGGATACAAAGCCAACTGATGATGCCAAGGAGAGCATAGGGGGAATTATTTGTAATGTCTAATTGAAATGTATAAACTATAAATAAAGACAAGTGACGGTGGATGAAATAACTTGTCGCTGGAGGAAGTCGAACCTGCAACTTCTGCATTAAATGCATGTTGCATTAGCACTTGTCCTATAGGGGCAGCTTCTCTGTACTCATAGATATTTATGTTGTATATGTATACAAGACGTAATACTGAGAGTGGCCAGCACCACTCATGGCCATTGGGGGAGGAGGTGGGTGATGTTGGATGTGGAATGTACTTTTGCCTGATGGCATCGCATATATTATTTGTCTGAATGTTGTGATTGTGCAGCTGGCCAATAAATCCTTTTATGCTAATTGAAGGCATCTACCTATCAGAGTCAGGACCTCCAGAATGCAATGAACAAAAAAAGAAGGGGATCTGAATAGCCAAGTTTTTGTTAGTCAAAGCCACATGAAACCATCAGATGATTAAGTCAAGGAAAGCTTAGGGGAAATTATTCGAAAGAAAGTGTAGAAATGATAAGGTTAAGGGAAATTAGAGTGCACGAAAAAAGTGAGTTGCTGCTGGTGGAAGCCAAACCTACAGCTGCTCCTCTAGCCGCTTTCTTGGGTAGGTATTTGCGTGTGCAAGATTTACTAACCCTGGTAGTGTCAGCCAGCACCACACGTGGCTGTGGTGGGGTATGTGGATTTGACTCCAATCAGCAGCAAGTTGTTTTTGTGTCCGCTTTCATTTCCCTTTAACTTTTCATTGGTACACTTCAACTAAATACTACAAATAACTTCCCCTATGCTTTCCTCGGCTTCATATGGCCGTGACTAATAAAAAAATGGGCCCCTCAGTTTTTCCTGTCGTTCAAACAAGATGGAGAGTACGGTAATTTTGTATTTTTCCCATGATTAACTTTACTCAGAGCCATGTCATCAAGGATAAGGGGATGGCCAGTGTCCCCCATCCCTTCAGCTCAGAATTTTTTGTTTGTATGAGTGACTTTAGTTTCTCAAAGTGATAAATAATTAGGATTCCTTCCTTTATCTGAAAAATTGGGGCAAGCGAAGCTTGACATCAGCCTGTGCGACCTACTATCTTTCTTTCCATTGCATTGTGCAATGCTCCCGTCTAACTTTTTCCTTCCTGCATGCTGGGATATGGACCTTCACCCACATGCTTAGCAGCGCAGCACTTCTGTTGCTACAGGCAAAAACGACGGTAATGCGTGAAACAATGAAATGCAACAATGAAAAGAACATTGAAATGTGGCAGTGTGAAATTATAAGTGACCTCGATAAAAGATCAGATTTCAACATTGGAAACAGCTGATCACCGACAAGTCCATGATCAAGAGAAAGAGAGCGTCAGTTATTGGAAAATGGTACATGCAAATATGCATGTGACCGGTGCACCTTTGAAGGCCTACTTGTGTACACGCGCATTTCCATACACTCACTGGTTCACTGGTGCCTCCACAGAAATCTGCAACTCTCAGAAGCTTTGCTCAAAAAGACTGTGAGAGATGCTCTGGTGTAGGGCTCGAGGTTAATTTCAAATTACCGTATTTACTCGAATCTAACGCGCACCTTTTTTCCGGAAAAACGAGTCCAAAAATCACATGCGCGTTAGAATCGAGTACCGAAAAAAAAAAAGAAACTCGGTTATTGTATTGCCATCGACATTTCAAAATGGCCGCCTCCTACGCGCCTTGGCCCATAGAGTTAATATACTGACTCTAGAGGAAAAGCTGGGCCGCGAGACCTATAACCACAAGAACGCTGACATCTTGGAACGTTGTCATTCTTGCCATCACATATCAATCCTAAAAAAAGCATCTGCACAATTAAAAACTTGCGGATATTGCTTTGTGTTTATTTTGAATACTTCTAGGAAAGAATACGACGGCTATTTATGCAATTTACTGCGCGCGGAAAGGAGCGTTTGCAGGCTGGTTAACTAGATGGCACCACCATATCAACACTCGCGAGTACGCGAGTGTGTGCTTGCGGCCGATTGCGCCGGTTTGCGCGTCGTGTTAAAGCCCCTGAAACTTCGTTTGCGTCATGTATGTCGTAGTTGTCATAGTGTCCCGTTGTGTACGTTTTCTGTCGCCGCATACCACTCGACTTCATGTGACAGCCCTTTTTTCTTTCGAGCTGGAAACTTCAGTGCATCAGTGCAAACCAGGACGGACAGCAAAGAAGAGATGAGACAAGCCCTAAAAGTTACGTACGAACTAGTCGCAACCGATTTTTTAAAATACTTTTTAACGGCTATAAAGCTTCGTGGGCCATGTAGCTTTAGTTTCGATTGAAGCTTTCGGGAGACGTCTCACTCACATTCGCCGCTGCATGCTGCAATCGACATTTTTCTGCTTTACGGCTCTCTGCGCTGAAGTACGGCAGCAATGAGCTGAAAAAGAACGTGGATACAGGTGTCTCGCCATTGCAAGTCGAATCAGCGCGCGACCACGGCCTACGGACTTTGCTTCAAGCTGCGAATCTGTCGAGTGACCTTTGTACCAGCGAACGGAGAAACTTTGGTAGGGAGTGCCTAGTAAAAACCATGCACAAACAGGTGGAAATTTTAACTGTTATCAACCGGACCAGCTGCACGGACAACCGTACACTAACACACGGCTTCAGGCATCAAAACACAGCTGATGTTCTCTGAACAGCGCGTAGCTGGCTTAGGTTGGTAGATTAAAACTGATTACTACCGTCAAATATAGCGAGCGTCTCAGGGTCTGGCAACGCTGGCAACGATCGTTTTGTTCCATCATGGCGGAACTATAGCGGAACTCATGCGGTTATAAGTTTCAATGCATGGGCCCTATGGGGAGCTTTTCCTCTAGAGTCAATATATTAACTCTATGCCTTGGCCATTTCTGCCATTTTTTCAGTTCGTACGTGTGCTGAGGAGATTGTCATCCCGTTCTGCGTTCGCATCGACGGTATGGAAGTGCCGACTCCAATACTCGACGAGTGTACCACGATGCCGCATTTAAAAGAATAGTTATTACATGTGCAGAGAGACGGACGGAAATCGGGCCGCATCGCGGTCGTTCGGAGTTCCCGAAAACGTGCGTGCGAGACTGGCGCAAACAGAAGCAGAAGATTTTTTACAGCAAAGCTTCACGAAAAGGTTTCAGTGGACCAAAGCAGGGCCGGTTTCCCGAAATCGAAGAGTGTTGACAGCGACAAGGAGTTGTCCGACAGCGACGAGGACTGATCCTATGCGACTTGTATCGCCGCCGTAGTGGTGACAGTTTTAGCGGCAAGGCCCGCTTTTTGACTTTGTGTTTTACTTTTTTGAAACTTCAGTTCTTTAAAACCCAAATACTTGTTCTTCTGAATGTGCGAAGTTTGACTCCTACGGACTTTTTTTTGTTCTTTTCTCTCACGAAAAATGGGTGCGCGTTACAATCGATGTATTACTCTTTTTTTTTTTTTTTTTTGTCGCGGAAAACGGGTGCGCGTTACAATCGAGGGCACGGTAGAATCGAGTAAATACGGTACCTTGGGTTATCTGTAACATTCACCCAAAGCACAGTATGCGAGCGTTGCATTTTGTCCCCATCAGAATGTGGCTGTGGTGGCCTGAAATCAAGCCTGTGACCCCTTCAGCTATGGCCCCAAGTCTTTCAACTGTGCTTGTATAATGAGTATGCAACACAAAACTGACAAATTAGTCTACAGTTACCATTCTGGAAAGTAGGAGGAAGCCCAGCAGAAGTGGTTAGTATGTGTGACAACAGCTTACATTTGAGGGAACTAAAAGCACCACGTATGAGGCGGCAGTCACATGGTATTTTTTGAAATTCGCACGCTTTAAAGAAAGGCTGGAAAAAAAATTAAGCAGAGGAGTTATCTTAGCATAGATTAAAAAATTTGATGTTTCTGAACAAGCGCTACAACTTTTCTATTGAAGATTTTTTTTTAGAGTAACTATTTAGAAAGTTCATTAAGCAATCTTTGTTAATTGCCAAGCTTGGCAGATTGGAACAAATATTCTGACGTGCTCAGTATGGCTCAGAACTAAAGCTGTGTGAATAGCAAAATTTTGGGTGCGAAGCGAATTCGAATATTGAAGTGTGAGTGCGAATCGAATCGAATATTTTTCGAATATTTCAAGAATATTTCTGAAATACTTCGAAGTGAAATTGCAGAAAAAAAGTTGGAGAGGATTCCTAAGCATGTTCTTATGAGATAGCAACATGAAAGTGTTTGTTTTTGCTAGATTGATGAAGCGCTGGCGGGGTGGTGTTTCATAGTTGTCTTATCAAGAATGAGGCAATGTAGAGGCCAAATTTTGTTTATGTAGATGATTTGGTGCAACCAAAGTGTTTCCAACAACACTTCACATGTGATAGGCAAAGATGCCATTTCCTCAGCCTCTCCTCCTCTTTCAACTTCTGTGGAAGCCCAATTGATGTGGCGGACAAGGGTGTGCTCCCTCCAAGTTTGGAGTTCCAAGTCTGCCTCGTAGATGTCGATATTAAGAACATCTGAAATTTTGGATGCTAAAAAGCTTCAGCGTCCTATTTTTCGGACTTACTGCCCAAATTTCAGGTCCAAAACGGCATTAATTGAGCCCCTAACTTTGCCACATCTTTCATCTCCATGTTGGAACCAGCGTTTTCTTGAGTTAATACATTTGCGACTGTAGCAGAGCTTGAAAGGCAGCTTTGCCGCAAAAGGGGGTGTGATGAGGTGAAGCATATTGAAAATCTAGGGACCACTTTTAATTGGACGTTGACTGTCTCTTGGCTAAGCTCGACCGTAACGGAGCTTGAAAGGCAGCTTTGTCGCAATACGAGAGTGTAACGAGGTGAAGCATATTGAAAATTTGAAGGGGTCACTTTCAGTTGGACGTTGACCGTATTTGTCTTTGGGAAGTTCGAATTGTTCGAATAGTAAAATTCTAGTGCGAATCGAATCGAATAGCAAGCACTATTCGAAAAACATTCGAAATTTCGAATATTCGCACAACCCTACTCAGAACTATAGTGCGCTAATTGGAGACGTGTGGCGCCTATGTTTAATTTTTTTAATACTTGGTGCTTTCTGGCTGAAGCACCCTGTAGATATATTCGTTCATTTCAAAACTTGAATATTTCAAATAATCTAAATTTGTGTTGAAGGACACGAATTCGCTTCGACATAGATCCCTAGTGTTAATTGTTTCTTTGTGTATAAGAAAGAGCAGTAGTAGTGTAAGATGTGTGCTCTTTTGATGTTATGTGGGAATGACTTTGTGGCAAGACTAATTTGTCCAGAAAAACAAATTTGAATGTGAAACTCGTAATGGCAAATGTTGGGTTGTCATCACCTATCATTCATGCAACTTCTTGTCTTTCATGTGCACATACTTAGGTTGGGACAGTGATGGACTCGCCAGCCGATTTCTACCACGCAAGGGTGCCCAAGAAGGACCGCAAGCAAACTATGGTTGAAGAATTGCTGGCCGATGCAGAATTTAGACGGTAAGTGATGATGGTGCGAGTGCTACAGACATTTCCCGACTAATAGCGGACAGCAGGGCGATCATTGTTGCCAGACTGAATTAGGCAGGTCTCTTGTTGAGCAAGATCCGGTACCTAATTGCCATTATGTAATTGTTAAACAGAGGTATTGTAAGTTGGTTCTGTCACAGCACACCCACATGACTTTACAGTGTAGGTAGTGGTGCTGCAGGTGTGTTCAAGGAACAGCACAGCTCATGGAAAACACTTTTATTTGTGGTAAAGGTATCCGGTAGTACCAGTTGCTTTCACTGGATATAGGTCGCTTTCTTCAGTGAGTTGAGGATAGCTTCTTTCAACTTCATATGGTGAGAAAGGTGAGTGATATCACGAAACAAATGGCAACATCCTATTTCTCACCTATCAAGATTGCTTGCAAAATACTAAAATAGCCTTGTCAGCAATAGGGAACCCAAGCTCAAGTTTGCGGTGCGACGACAGCGCCGCGCGAGCCGCGCTGCGGCTCTGTCGGAAAGCTCTGAACCTTCTGCGCGGCCGACTCAGCCCCTTTCACGGTAGCGGTAGCGCACGTGCGCACGTGTTGTTCTCTCGGTGCGGGTAACTGGGGGGTCGTCAGCTGGTTACGTTGAACCGAGAGGCTTGCTGTGCGAAGCTGCGCATTTCCGCGATGGCAGAAGCGACCCCGCGGAAGCGCAAGCGTGGTTCGAAGTACAGTAAAACCTCGTTAATTCGAAGGCCTCGGGACCGAGAAAAATGTCCCAATTGAGCGGGATTCCCAATTATCCGAAACAACGCGAAATCAAAGAAATCAGCCAGAAAACGTGATGTACGGAAGTCACACCTTTATTGTGGCAAGTCAGCCTACTTGGAGAAAAATTCCTCCATGCGTGACTGACGCGTTCGGTAGTTCCCAGCACTGAAAGTCATATTTTCCAGCCTGTCAATGAGGCGCAGCATCTCAGCCTCGCCGCCGTTGCACTCGAAGAAGCTGCGCACAACACTCAAGGCATCGATGACATCCGCCAAAGGGGGTGCTCGGGAGGGCTCGTCATCGCTGTCAACATTAGAGGCCGAATCGGTCGATCTCGCAGCTATCTCGCTGTCGATGTCGGCGTAACACGTCTGCACTGTGCACTCGACATTTGCGTACTCGGAGAATCCGATTGGAGTGCACTCCTCGTCCGCGTGCAAAGCCTCATATCGAGCGCAGAGAGTCTCCCCTTCTTCATCAAACGGGCAAGTGACAGCGGTGACAGCAAACTCAGCGGAGGTTGCCTCTTCTTTCACAAAACCGGCATGCTCAAAACACCGTCGAATAACGGTGGCCTCCACCTGCCTCCATGAAGACACTCAAGCGGAGACAGGAGACAAATGGAGCAGTCGCACCGACTCGCACAATGCTCGCCAGCCGACATCCAAATGGCACAAAGACTCCACAAAACATTCACTTCGCTAGAGTGGCTAACATCGCTGTTGAGATGATGATGATCATGATCGCAACCGCACGCATCGCCGCCTGGCAATTGCTAAAACATGGCGTCTACGACGTATTTCCGGTAAAAAAAAACATGGCCTTCGAGATCCGTACATCAAAAAAAAAAATGCATGTTTTAGTTACAGCCTCCGAGATTCGCAACACCCTTTGCATATCTTGGAAGTCGCGGCCAAGTGTGCCAATTAACCGGGAAGTCGCAGACTGGCCGCACCAATTATCCGGTTAAATTTACATGTAAAAATTTGGGACCACGCAAATAATACAAATTATCCGGGATTCCCAATTAACCGAGTACAAATTACCGAGGTTTTACTGTATTGCGGTTTAGTGGCCAGCCACAACAGTTCAGACAACACCAAGGCACACGATTCACGTGTTAAACTGTGTCGTTTCCCGGGCGTGTCGTACGAGAAGTAAAGGCGGCGAGCGTGGATAGCTGACAGCGCTGTCTTGCCTTCTATTTTGGCTGTCTGAGTTCATCGCTTTCGTTCGTTCCGACTACCTGAATCGGTAAGTAACGCGGCGCATGCACGCAGCGACTACATTAATGATTACTCGCTGTCTTCTCGTATTGTTAAAGTCCAGTTACGGTTGTAGGTGAAGCAACTTTGTGTTTTGATTCCCCGTGTTCGTGAGACCTACCCGTCGCTGTTGAACTTTCACATTCGCGTTACACCATTGCGCGGTTGGTTGAATTCAACTGAACTCGGCACATTGTCACAAGTTCGGCGCCTGCATTTCACGCGTCGGGAAGGCTGCTTTATCATGCCGGAACGGACGTCTGTGCATTTGCAGCAAGCTTTGACATCGTTCTGCAGGTTTGCTTTGTTTTTGTCACTTTATTAGGGTGATATATATTTAAGCCGCTAAATATAACTGGCACATAATACACTCAAACCTCATTATAACAAAGTCGCATCTGCCACGAAAATAACTTCGTTATATCCGAAAATTCGTTATAAACGTTTATTTCTAACACTGTAGCTATTACAAGACTATTCTTCATTTACTTCGTTATAACCGATAATTCGTTATATCCGTGTTCGTTATAACGAGGTTTGAGTGTACATGCTTTGCAATTGCAACCTCGAAGTAACCACCTTCTGACTTTGTGCGATTTTCTAGCCGCGTTCACGCAGCAGGTTTTATATGCCTGTCAAGTCGATATCATAAAAAGAGACTGCAAGCATGACGCGAGAGCCGAAAAAACGAGGTGAGCAGTTCATCTTGCTTCACAGTGGTTAAAGCTCAGCTAGCTGCCTCGCGTCTTAATCGGCGGGTGATTCTCCAGCGGCACAGAGGACTTGACTCTAACCTTCTCAGGAAGCAGTGCTATGGCCATATAATCTTTTTTTCGCACGCCGCAAACGTTTGTTCACGAAAGTACACGGCTGCTACTGTAAGCATGCCATATCAAAACAACAATCATATGATTCGTAGTCCACGCCGCATAACATCGATGCGTGTACGGCTTCATATCGGAGTGCATGTGGACCATTATTCATCTTTAACATGACAGAATGAGACTTACCTCGAGGTATACGTCCTACACGGTGTAATCGCGACTTGGGAAATGCATTTCGCTTTGAGTTGGGCGTCGTTGTCGTCGATCGTCTGCTCTTCACCGTTAACGTGGTTGACGAGCCTTTCTCATTTTATCAAGTTCGCTTTTCGGAAGTGCCAGTCAAGCTTGAAAATCCTTTTGAAGCCGCACTGCAAGCGGTACATTGTGAGGCGGCGCAAGTGCACCGCGAGAGCTCTGCACGTGCAAAGCGAGCGGCAACGCGGTGGAGAGAAGGGAAAACGCGCGCTGCTAACACCCCAGTTTCTTTTTTGCTGCCAGAAATGGCGCTGCCTATCAAGAGCAGCAGCGCCGCTAAGCGTTGCTTGGGAAGCCTATATCTTTTTTCTCTTAATATCACTTGCAAAATAGGCAAAATGGCATTGTGTTTAGTACTAAGTTAAAACTGGATATAACGAAATTGAAAAAGTCCCAAAAGAATTTGTTATAAAGAGGTTTTCGTTATATCCAGTTTCAGCACGAAAATTCGGAAAAGAAATGCACAAATTAAACACAAGGGGAATTGAAGGCAGAGCCCACCCAAATCATTTATTTATCGGCAAAAAACTGCATTATTTTGCTCAATTGCTTGTTTGTGATGGATGGCAATACTGAACGTTCGTAGGACATCAATACAATGCTGCTCCATCATCATCTAGCCGTGGCCTCCGATATTGGCTCCAGGAATGTGATGGCGCGTTGCTGGAGCCAATCTGCATGTGGCTCCTGCTCGTGACAAAATCCCTAGGTTGTCGGCTGCAAAAATTCGTTATATCAAGGGTGTCTTCTGCTGCCACTTTGTTACATAGAGGTCGCAAATACATGTGCTTCTATGAAGTAACGGTGGGGAGTAGAGAAACTTCGTAATATCGAGGAATTCGTTGTATGAAGGTTCGTTATAGGCAGGTTTAACTGTATAGAGTACCATGCTAGTCATAGTGGTACCGTGCTTACCATGCAAGTAGTGCTCGTGCTTGTCACTTGCCACATGGTGGCAACAAAAATCGGCTACTGATACAAGTAGCAAAATATAAGGCTGCTCTGCATAGAGTGCGTGATGCGATGTGTGTGTACATGTGCCCTCCTAGTGCCTCTGAGGAATGGTGCACATGCCAGCTTATGACTTCAGATATCTTCCGACGCATATTGGAAGCTGTGGCCAGCTAACTTTGCCACTCCACAAGACACTGCCATAATGGACACTGCTGGCTCTCGGACTCCATGATTGTCTGCCAGAAAGTGTACTGTTTGACCACTGGTGCCTAGAGGCGTTTCGAGCTATTGCAGTGCCTTTGCTTTCAGGCAGCTGTGAAGCTTCACTATACTGAAATTGGGGATAAATACGCTTTGTTATATTGAGGTTATAAATGCATAAGTGTCCTATGGATATTAAGCTATAAAAAATTCAAGTACATTGTTTTTATCAAAAATTGTGTTTACATTGAAGTTTGATACGTCAGGGTCAGGGTCTCCGGGCAAATGCGTGCTTTGTATGAAAGACGTCATGGAGAGGAAGAAGTGGATTATCGGTGTGCACATGAAATGTTTCAAGGCTTACCACACCCGCACATAGCACCCCTAATGCCCACTGTCCTATATGTATAGGACGGCTTGAAAAACAGTGTTGCGTTTACCTGCCTGTAAATAAAGAACTTGTGCTTTCCTTTGAGGGTAGAAGTACACTTTTTGTGAAAAAAAAAAATATATTTGTTTTGTCATTTTTTGTGAGGTTGGGCATATATGGGTTAAAAATGAACATGCAGAAGACAAAGATAATGCTAGGTGGTCTGGCGAAAGAACGAGAATTCGTGATAGGCAACCGGACCCTTGAATCAGTAAATGAGTATGTCTGTATCTAGGCCAAATATTAACAGGAGCCTGCTCATGTAGGCTGCCCTGTTAATATGCTCCCCATCGAAGATTAAAGATAGGCTGGTGGCACATGCGGTAGGCATTCTCAATTCCTGACTGTTAACTTACCACTACTATCGCTAAATCGGAAACTGTACGACCATTGTATATTGTCGGTTCTAACATATGGGGCAGAAACCTGTAGAATAACAAGGAAACTCGAAAAGAAGCTAAGGACCACCGAGCACGCAATGGAACGAAAAATGATAGAGGTGACCCTAAGAGATAGGAAGACAGCAGAGTGGAACATGGAACAAACAGGGGTAGCTGGTATCTTAGTAGATAATAAAAGGAAAAAATGGACCTGGGTAGGTCACGTCATGAGAAGGACGGATAAGAGATGCTCAGTTAGAACATTGGAATGGGGACCAAGAGATGGGAAGTATGACCGTGGATGGCGAAGGGTTAGGTGAAGTGACAAAATTAAGAAATTTGCAGGCATAAAATGGAATCAACTTGCGCAGGACAGGGGTTGTTGGAGATCATTGGGAGAGGCCTTCTTCGTCCTGCAGTGGACATAAGACAAGCTGATGATGATGACAATTATGTACTTCAATTGCTATAAGTTCTTTCTGCACTTCCTATATTATAATCAGCTGTGAGATTTTCTCTTCATAAAAATGCACAGGCCATTCGAATGGTCAGGATATTTGAGTGGCGTTGGCTAAATGGAAGGCAGGGTCAACAAATGTTTGATCAGTGGTAGTGTTTAGCACACAGGAGTTTTGTAGGCTAATGAGCATAGATACTCTACTAAGAAGATCTGTACTGCTAAAAATTTAAAACATGGATGGCTTTGACTACGCCTAATTTTTCTTTTTTATTCCCCTATGCAGATTTAACAAGAAGAAATACAGTGAGGCGATGGCGCGGCAGCAGCGAGGAGTTTCAAAGAAGGCTTTGAAGCATATGAAGCGGCTGAAGAAGCGGAAAAAATAAAACTTTTTTGTAAGAACTTACCATTGTATGAAAGTTCTGCTTGAAATTGTGCCATGAGCCACAAGTGCCATGCCACAAATTAAGCGACGCACCATGTACCGAGGCAGCTACAGGCACTTAGATGTATACCATCCTTCTTACCACTGCCTTGCCCCCTCAACTCATCAAACATCCAGCCGTTGCTGGCAACGCCAGCACACTCGACAGGTTGAGCTTCGTCGAGTGCGCCCGGTTGCGACAGAGATGAAGTGCGCAGAGTGGTTGAGATCTGCTATGCCAGGTGCCGCCACACTAACAGCTATTCTCGTTTTATTCTCCTGTACGGCAACAATCTGCAAAGGACAAACGAAAAAGCATGGCAGCTCCACTGCTGTGGAACCTGAGGAAGTGTGTAGCATGGGTACCCAGCGATTCCTGTTCGTAGAATTCCCACTGCTCCGTTTACCAAAGCGTCGGTGACACCAATGTTTGAGGTAAGCATGCAGGGTTTCCCCGGCCCAAGTAGAATCTTGTTGGGAAGATTCGCAAACTTGGTGTGCGATATCGCACTACTTTTTGCTGCACGTTATCGACTTCTGCCTGTTACGGCAGTTGAATTACGCATCGTCTGCAGCAAGTTCCGTCAAGTTGTTTCCCCCTTCAGATGTAGCGATGCTGCGCCGGCGAAGCGCTGGGCGAGGGGCACTCACTTGCTTGGCGAGGCAGTGGCGCACTCTCTTGCACGGCTTCGTATTCAGCCGCATGTATCCAAAACGTTTTGAGTGATTTTAAGTTAATTGTTGCGATTACTTCTTGGTTATACCTGTTAATTATATTACTTTAGACATTCGTTCATTTTAACCCGTTTTTGAGCATTGCTAGCCTTGTTATGGCCTGTATTGGGCGCTTTACTGTGAGCGTGATCACGCCACATGAGATGCATAGATGGACGACAAGCCGGGCCCCTAAAGTGCTCCACACTTAAAAAGTATTTGAGAACGATCACTGATAAGCGTCAACTCGGGAAATGTGATTGTGCCTTCAGGGGTGAAGTTACAGCTGCAGATGCGTGGATCCTGGCGTTGATCGGATAGCGAGAGCCCGACGCTCGCTCCAGCGACGAGCTGAAGCGACTCTGCCTATCAGATGCCTTACACGATGTCGCACCTTTACAAGTCACCAATAGCTAGATTTGCCGCACACAACTAAGCCGAGGCAAGTCATGGTGTCCGAGAAAAGAAACACTGTCGTGCAGCTCACGTCAACACGGAGCACGTTGTAACACAGGCAGACGACGCTTGCTACCAACCGGAGGTTCAGTGACGTAGACTGGACATATCCAATCAGATTGATCGCTGGTGTTACGTAACATGAAGCAACGTATGTACAAAGGACGCAAGTTGAAAAAACTCTTTCAATTGAGTCACTGCAATCAGAGGCGACTCACATGTTTAAAGTCTTGTAATAAATTACACAGTTGACTCAGAGAGCTTAAATGATCATTAGGACTTGCCTTACCGGCTAAGTGCATTTATACAAAATCACCAAAACCGTTTCAGGGTTCTTTTAAGCTGCTCTGGAAAAAAAATTCACAGCATATCCACGGGTGAATGATGAAGAGCTTGGGTGAAGCTCCTGAAGCAATCATGGTTACACCGTGAAATCTTCAGTGGTTTCGCCCAGCAGTAATCAAAGCGATAGCCCAGTACATGATCAGAGACGTGACAAACATCGGTGATGGGTCGTAGTGGGATGTTTGCAAAGACGAAGTAGTGGGCAGTTTGCAAAGGATCGGTGATGAGCCGGTTACGCCTTACGCCGGACGCGTGACAAGGTTAGACTAAGAGAAGCTTCGCCCCTAAAAATTACAAATGCAAAAAGATGGATAGTGCATTCATGATGATGTAGACGTACATATACAAAGCAGTACTTAAATATTCTAGTTGCACCATCTGGCACCAAGCAACGGTTCTTAATGTTACCGACAACTGCCCAAAAACATGAAATGAGATGACTCCACTGATGGAATGATTGTCCGTCGCATTGACTCAAACCAACCCTGTTTTTTTTTTCGTGAAAGATGGATTTATATTTTTATTTCTTAATTGAAAGTCGCGAAATATGACCTCTGGCGGCAAAAACATGAACGATCCGATGAACCCGGCCACGTGACCGTTGATTGCTGTACGCGGTGTACGATTTGTTTGCTAGTATTGAAATATTGTTCGTTTCTTTATATTAAAAGGTGTTACTCCATAAAAATGTACATATAGGCCTGTGTTAGTAGCATTAAAGTGGCGCTGCCTTCGCGTGACGTAATGATCCCATGCTCGTCAGCGTGTCATGAGGAACTTTTCAACGTGCTTATGCAACCGTGCACACAGTTTCCAGGTCGCTAAGATTTTGGAGCGACATAGTTTTGCTACCTACACTTCGTTTCATAAATGACGCGCGCTGCTACTCGGCGCGGCCGCGCATATGCGTAGGCATAGAGTTTCCTACAATACTTACTAGAGGGAACTCTGGCGCTAGTGTCTATGGGAGCTGCAATGCATCGCGCTTCAGCCAGCATGGGAATCATGGGTAGTACACGGATTTGTCTAAACTTCGTTCTTTCGGCTCCGTTTGGCTCCGCGTCGCCTGCATCCGCTTTGTCGCAAAACGAAGTTACGCAAAAATCAGCAGTTTCACTTCACCACTTTAACTTCTTTAGGCTCACCGATTCAAATCTGGTCACGAAGTTCACAACGATCCATTCTTTTATCCGAAAGAAAACCAAAACATAGCAATAAACAAAGCCACAAGTGCGTTCGAAGCCCACAAGCACGAAGACTAGGCAAATCCGTGTACTACCCATCATTCCCATGGTGGCTGAACGATCGCAGCGCCAGAGTTCCCTCTAGGTCATTTTAGGAAACTCTATGTGCGTAGGGGCGTTTTCGATTACTTGGCTTGGCTCGTGCATCGAGAGAGTAACGAAGCCGGGACAAGCCACCCGTGACACAGGCGCAGGCAACCTTGGACGTATGCGCACACAACGCGGTCAGATACAAGGAAGGTGTATAATGCCACATCATCTCATAGTAACAGCTTGATATTTTCAAAAATAGTTGAAAAGCTATAAATAAAGGTGGTTAAGCATAGTTACAGGAACTCCTGGGAAATCAGAACAACGATAGTTTTCACAAATCGCGAGAAGGCTGGCGCTGGCGGCATCGCTATCAATTCTCAGCGTTGCTGGAGAAATGGTGCGTCTGTGTTTAGAGCCTTTCAGATCGAAAAATACTGCTTGTAAAATAACTACGTGCTTTCGAGATTAACTACTGCAGCTACAAACACTGCGAAGGGTGAGCTTTCTGTCGCGCCGTAAAAAAATGGGTCGAGAAATATCAGTTGTCGGTCCCTTTAAAGGGGCCCTGCAACACTTTTTTAGCGTAGTCAGAAAAACTGCCGATCGGTAGTCGAGGCTCCTGAGAACATGTGAGCCAAACATTAGAGCACAACATGCGGCCTGGAATTTACAATTCATTCTCAAAGTCAGCTATAAATCGCTTGTTCGCTAGAAATCGCCTCGACAAATGATGTCATGAACTCAAAGTGCACGGACATTGGCTGATTTGAGCATCGTGAGCTGCATAGTTGCCGCGGCATTGTTGTAGTATGGTGCAAATAATAAGCGATAAAATATGTTGCGTTCCTTTTAAAATTTGCCATACTTAGCTCGTATAGGCCGGTAGAGCACGCTTTTAAATTTTGAAGAATTAATCGGGTTGCAGGAAAAAACGCCAGGCCTGCGCTGAAACCGCAGCACAGTCACAGCGAAAGCTGGAAGAGCGGCGTTTCTAGAGCCCGTTGTAAGCTCTATTTGGGGCTACAATACAAGTACACTAGAAAGGTACCCACTACGCCATAAATCACAATTTTTGTGAAGTCGGGAAGCACCTACTAAGCCATTATTCGTCATTCGTCAGGCACCAGCTACACGTCTGTAAGGTATTATGTGCACTATGTTGACGCGGCGACTGATGACGATGAAGAATTATGGCAGCCTTTGTAATGGGTTGGAAGCTTTAAACGGCCCACCAGTTATGTAATTTGCATTGGGTGACACCCGGTCGCTATTTCCCTCTCCCGACATGCTATATAACATACGTTGACGTGGGAGAGAGACGGGGGGGGGGCGAAGAACTTTACTGAGACCCCGAGGAAATGGATCATGCGGTTATCGGCTTCCTTGGCAACCAATACAAGTGCACTTGCGAGGAACCCACTACGCTATAAATGATTGTAATTTTACTGAGACCCCGAGGAAATGGATCATGCGCTTATGGGCTTCCTTGGTAACCAATACAAGTGCACTTGCGAGGAACCCTCTACGCTCTAAATCATTGTAATTTTACTGAGACCCCGAGGAAATGGATCATGCGCTCATGGGCTTGCTTGGCAACCAATACAAGTGCACTTGCGAGGAACCCACTACGCTCTAAATCATTGTAATTTTGAGAAGTAGGACAGCAGGCACTGTGCCATTTTTCTTCATTCTACGGAGAGCCGTGGTACCTGCTAAACGCATGCAAGGCATCACGCGCACTTTGTTGATGCTGTGCCTGATGACGACGAAGCATTATGGCAGAGCACTTTGTAATGGGTTCGAAGCATTCAACATCCTACTCGTTGCGCAATTCGCATTGTGTGACGCCTGGTTACAGAATTCGCGTTGGGCGACGCTTGGTGCTTATTTTACTCTTCTACCACGCTATATTGCATATGCTAATGTGGTTCCTTCCCGACATGAAGCCTGTATAGGACCATTTTGCAAAGCAGTTTCAAGCACTTTGTTGTTAGCACCGCAAGCATGCCCGGAGTCACGCGAGGTTTCTTTAAGGAAGTTGTGGACAGTGTCCGCTTTTTGTCAGTTAGGTTTTCAAGTGAATACCTGTTTTCAGTCGGTCGAAAGAAACTGCATAAAGACATATGCGACATGATTTTTCCGGTACCTATGTATAGGGTAATAAATAGTGGGGGCAAGGGTAACGATGTTCTCAAACGTGTTAAGAAAATGCAAATTCAGGCAAGCGCAAAAACCTTTTTCTTTAAGTTACATTCGGGCACCCTGCCGGTTCGGACCTTCTTAGAAGAGCGAGGTGTTTATATGCCGTGGGGTTCCGACTGTTTTATCTGCAGAAAGCCAGAAACAATAGATCATGTATTTTTGCATTGTTGGGAAGGGGTTTATTTCTGGGACGTTTTACAGAGAACGCTCAAAAAAGAACTTCCCTTGCATTCACTTGGAATAAGATTTTTACGAATAGAAAATGAGGATGGACTGCCTTTCGATCTAATAATGCTTCTTGGCCTCCATTGTCTATGGCGGGCTAGGATGGCCGGTTTCCACTGCGACCCTGACAGGAGACCTGCACGCGTGCTTTTTCGCGAAAGCATTTGTCAATATGTTGATGTACTCAAACAACAAGACTTTGTCCCTGACTGGCTTTCCAGGGTTGAGCCCCTGGCTTATCTAAAGGAATTTTAGGCATGTAACTAATCATAGGTGTGCACTGCTTTGACATTGCTTCAGTCGTGTCTATTGTTGTATTTTCTGCTGTTATTCCTGTGTCGTGTTATGAAACCGGTAATAAAAAAAAAAAAAAAAACCGGCATGGCTCAGAGGTTGAATACTGGGCTCCCACACAGAGGGCCCAGGTTCGAACCTCGTTCCATCCTGGAATTTTTTTCTTATTTCGTTTTTTTTCTTATTTCGAGCGATACTGGTTACGGACACCGGCGGCGGCGGCGGCGGCGGACAACTACGGCGCCAAAAACGGCCGGTGAAATGATCTCATAACAGCTTTCGCTGTAAAATCACGCCATATCCCCGAAGTGAATTATGATTGAGGAGCTGGCGCCACCAACTTCAGGTATTGCGACCGCTTTCGGCGCTTGGCCGCTGCATCCCGCGCCCGTACCTCTTCGAGGTACTTTTGCCGCCGCTTCCGCGCTGCTTCGGCTTTGCGGGCTTGTATCTCGGGGTCCGCACGACGCTGACGTCTCTCTGTGGCCTCGCGAGCTCTCACCGCAGGGTCTTGGCGGTGAGCCCGCGATGCTGCTGCCTTGCGAGCACTCCGCTCCGCCGCCTTGTCTTCTTCGTTCATGGTATTAGTAGAGACCGGATTTTAGGCAAATGCCTATTTTGTTCCTTGCACTCTTATCGCGCCATTTTGATATATGAGCATGAATTAGAGGTTAAGAAGGGTTTTTATAGTGTTTTTATAGTGCGTATAAATGCCTATTCTTGGTGTTTGTGCCTAAATGCTTACAAATGCTTATAAATGCCTATGTTCAAAATGGGCACTTATATTAACGCTATTTGGCCTCAAGTTTCGCTCCCGGGAGCAGTTTGAGACCGTTATTCATGTTACCGCGCAACATTGACTGTTCGGAACTATGGGGTTCAACCTAGTCCTCCAGTTCAACCAACTCCCAGCAACAAGGGCTAGCAGCCGAGACATGGCGCGAGCGGTTAGCGAATTCGAGACCGTGGAGAGCCGTTAGCAGAAAGGAGAGTGAAGAGCAAAACAGAAAGAAAAATGTGATGTGCGCGCGGCTTTTGCTTTTGTAATTTACTTTGCAAGGTGTTCACTGCACTAACATAGCCAGAAACTTATTTTTGGAGGGGGGGGGGGGGCCTTCAACCATACTTCATTTATGTACTTACATCCGTGCGCTTAGATGTGTGCGTGTATTTATACACATGCAAAACGGAAAAGTTTAGGGGATGGAGGAGTTGAAGGAGGTGTTGGTTGAACCCCCCGAAACCCCCCTCCCCCCTGGCTACGCCGGGTCCACTGCCAGGGGAGAAACTGGCTTTACGCGATTCGACCCGGCCAATAGGAGGAATTCCTCCCTTCTGGTCTTTTAGCGATCTGGCTATTTGCTCCTGCTCTGTCCTTCTAAGTCATGCCGAGAAGACACCCATGAGTGAGTTGAATCGACAGTGGACACTCGTAGACCGTGTTCTGCGAACCGTGCGGGACAAAGCACGGCCATGTTCAACTGTTGGCGCCTTTGTGCCATCTTAAACTATAACATTTGTGTTTTCCTGTTGTAGATAGAGGTCTCGCACATTTTCGTTTGAGATTATTTGCATTTATGTGAAAATTTATTGCGCCTATATTTACGATTTTGGAAGCCTAAAACGTTGTTTTGCCTGCCTATTTTTGGCGCCCATAAGGAGCTTTTTTAATGCCTAAAAATCCGGCCTCTAGTTATTAGTATCGAAGCGCACTGACTGACGACTGTCGAATGAGAGAGGAAGCGCGCAGTTGTGGCCCTCTAGCGGTCTCCTATCAAACTAGAGCACGCGCCGGAGTGGAGCGAGCGCCGCATGCTACAGTTGGCTATGCTATATGTGGTTTTGCCTGCGTTATTATCATCATCAAGGTGCTCGAAGAACATTTTTCGCGCGAGCGTGCGCATGCTACAGTTGGCTATGTTATATGTGGTTTTTCCTGCGTTAATATCATCATAAAAACGCTCGAAGAACAAGAGGAAGAAGACTTCTCTTTCGCGCGAGCGTGCGCATGCTATAGTTGGCTAAGCTATATGTGGTTTTGCCTGCGTTGTTACCATCATCAAGGCGCTCGAAGAACATTTTTCGCGCGAGCGTGCGCATGCTACAGTTGGCTATGCTATATGTGGTTTTGCCTGCGTTAATGTCATCATCAAGACGCTCGAAGAACAAGAGGAAGTACACTTCTCTTCGCGCGAGCTGCGCCTGTAGCGGACGCCTCTGGAACTAAGGTTACGGCGCGGGACTTCGCCCAAGCTTAAGAACCTGGCGAGCCAGCTCCTAAAACTTGGAGGACGCTTGAGCGTCGCCTAAAAGAGTAGAATGCAATAGCGTAATCGCGCCCTGTGAGCGTCGTCTTCGGTTCTCGGTGCATGCCTCAACCGTGCTACAAGGAAACGAACGACTGTGCGCGTAACATTAGCCGTTTCAAACTATCCTAGAATGCCACTGCAAGTGCAGTTTCGTAGTGCCCACTACGCCATAATTCTTCCTTTTGCGAATCAGCGAAGGGCCCACTTCCCGTCCGTAAGGCAACACGCGAACCTACGCAGCTGCTCACTTTGTTGATGCTTTTGCTGCTGATCATGATGGTTAAATATGTCTGAGCGCTTTGTAATGGGTGGGCCTTTAAAACACCCACTCGATGCGCAATTCACATGTTTTGACACCGGGCGCGATCCTACGCTTCTGCCACGCAATATTACATGCGTTAAGGAGACTCCTCCCACTACACGACATTCATATAGTTTTTTTTTTTTTTTCGAAGCTGTTTCAAGCAATGGCGTGGCTCTGTGAAAGAACACCTGCTTGCCATGCAGACGGCCTGGGTTCGATTGTCACTCGAAGCAAAATTTTTTATTATTTGTTTCATTTGCATCTTTCTCGATTTTTCGGTCACGGACACCGCTGATTTTTTGCTCACAACGAACGACGCCGACACCGACGGCGGAATTTCTGCGAAACGAGCTCTCTAACGCTATCGCGTTAATATATGCACACTTAAAGGGGCCATGGCAGCCAATTTTCGATCATAGTCTGTGTTACGTGAGTTAATCCTTGTGGCTTCACAAAGAAGCTGGACAAATTTTAGCGCATTTGGTCGAACACTTAATTTATAACGGAATATTTTTACAAACATGCAAGCGGCGTGAGAGTAGGGCAACATTGGCGCACTCGCGAGCCGTGTCGTAAAAAACTGCTTGCTGTGCGAGTGTCTGCATTCTGGCGAATGATTTTGTTCCGTGCTTTGCTGCGCGTGCAATCGAGCTATCTAATATTTGTTCAGCTTGGCACTGAACGATTTGCAACGGCTGAAACTTTGATGTAGAAGACGATGGCTCCGCTCCATGCAGCACATGACGTCACACACGCCATGGCAAAATGGCGGTCGCCGGTGGTGGGAAGGGTTTATAGCGCGCTACTTCTAGGGTTTATTTTGCATTGAAATATTATTTTACAGTCCATTTTTCATATATGTGTAGGCACAATAGACTCTTCTATTTTTCGCTGAAAACCGCAAATTCTTGGGTGACCGTGCGGCAGACGGCAGTGCGAATTTTCCCTGAGTAGGCGGTTTCACGACATAGAGACCCCTGCTGCAGTGAAACCACCTTATCAGGTAGGTCACATGCGGTATATATGACGAGTACTACATATGTGGGCACGTGGCCTTCATGTACTCAGCCGAGAGACCTAGTGCAGCTGCCACATTCGGGATAGTCAGACTACAAGACGCGTGATCACCTGGCTTCTGAAAGAAATACGAACAAAAAAGAGACAGCCTGTTAAGTGGCCAGTAAGCATACAAAAAAAAGGGGGGGGGGGGAGGGGGCTACAAGTAACTAGAGAACTTGACAAGGGAATCCACGAAAATATGCCGAATCAATTTATAACAAATTCTCATCGTGGTGTCAAAAGCGATCGCGTTACCATAGAATTCTTGTTTACTTCTGTCACTTGCTCAGCTCACGCAATCATTATGCGTGATTGCACATTACATTTATGGTCCAATATTTACGACCTAACGTTCACAGTCAAATAATCTACTTGCAACCACGAGGGTCATAGCCAAAACCTAAAAATTACACACCGCACAAACCTTCCGCTGCCGTGCACGTGTTATCTTCGGGATTCGCTGTTATATAACTTTTCGTGCTCGTCGGACAGCTTGTCGTGAGGGTACACTGTACAGGTGCTTCTCTCTCTTCTGGACGTCAAACCAGTCGCCGTGGCCTGTGGTTCTAATGAAGTCTTTTTCGAAGACGTACGGCGCGGCTGCCCAAGCATATGCACTTCCTGAGTGCCAGCGGCCGAGCAGCGTCGCTCCCTGCCTGCTTTACTTGCAGGCTTACTGAGCGTCGGTGAGACTGACCCGATCACAGCATCATCCTCGCTCGATGATAGTGCGTCCTCTTGTTCTGCTGCCGTCTGCAGTTGTTGGCACAGTCGGTAGATGCGTTACTAGAAATACGTTGGTGTCAATTCGATAGCGCTAATACTGGTGCACATACAACATTTTTTTTTTTCCAAAACCTCCATTATTCCTGTCAGCGCGCAACAGCGATACGTGTGCCCCCTAAAAAACTTTATTCACGAAGCCTTTAAGAAATATAGACAGCTATAGCTGCTAGTCTTAACATTCCAATTTGTTGCTATCTCGCATTCATTGCTTCGCCCTTGTGGCGAAACTGTGACTTTTTTCGCTCGCATGAGCATTCCCATACTAATGCACTAAAAACGAAACGTGAGATAAGCGAAAGTCACGCGTGCAGTACGCATCAGAAACTCAATGGAATCGACGAGAAGAAAAATGATCAATGGAACAGACTGACAGAAAAAAAAAATTGTTTTCTCTTTCGAGTCGACTTAGGCGAATGCATAAAAATGCGTCTGACTTTTTGCTGAAGACCTTGCAACAACAGTCCTCACCTGGTTGTCTTGGCTGGCACCAGCGGATGAGCGAGCTATTTCTTGATCCTGCGTGCTGGCCAAAATCTGCAAGACGGCTGCCGTGGCCCTGGCTTCCGCTTCACTCTCCCTCTCGAGTGCCCGCTGCAAAGCCTTGTCGGCCTCACGTCTTCGCTCAAGGTCGGCCAGGAACTGTCGCTCCTCGCGGAGCAGTCGTTCCTGGTCCTGCATGCGCTGCCGCTGCTCAAGCCTCTCCTCTTGGCGAATTCTCTCTTCGCGCAGTTGCCGGCTACGCTCGCGGAGCTGCTCGTCCCAGCGAATGTCGTCGTCGTGTCGAAGAATCTGCTCCAAGCTCGCGCCGCACAGATCGTCCGGGTAACTGCGATTCTCACTGGCACAGCTGTGACACTTATGGCAACAGCTGATCGTTGTTTCTGAGACATTCCTGCTCGAAGTAGACGGAACAGGCTGCTCAGAAGGCCTGGATGATGTCGGTACTGAACGTGGATGACAGGCGCGCGTTGCGGCCGTCTTATTCATGGTCCAAGCTATTACTTTTTTAGCGGGAATTGGCCGCTCCTCTCTGGAAGTGCTCGGCCGGCTAGGCGGGGGTGCGGTTCTGACGGCCTCCGTCTCGACAGAAGTCCCAGCATGGAAATGTTCGCCAGCCTGCTGTGTAGATTTAACGGCTGAGCTGAAGGCACTGCGACCATGACGAGTGCTGCTGGTATCCATAGCCTCAGGCATCATGTTCCTTTGAGAAGGAACCGCGGATGTGTTCGTTACAGCAGCTATAGCGGTTTGCGGTCCGACGTTCCGTGCTGGCTGAGGCGTCTGCGGGGGCTGAAAGTAGGTCCGGGTCGCACTTGCGTCGCCGATGCTTGTAGGCATGGCATTTTGGGATGCTTGACTGTAGTTGGGAGCTCGATTTGGCTGTTGTGCATAAGCAGCGTCTATGCTGTAGATCGGCCGCATTGCGGACGGTTGACCACTCAGTCGCTGGCCGCCAGCCCCAATGGAGCCTCCCGTTTGCTGAGAAACTTGTGGATACCTGTAAGGGGTAAGTGGTGCTCTCGGCAGGAAAGGAGACCCACGAGGGTATCCTTGGCCTTGTGCGAACATTCCTAGGTTCGACGGCGGTAGCGCTGCCCTGAAGCCTTGATAAGGACCTTGGTTAGCGAAAGGCACCAGCGGAGCCCTAGGACTATTTAAAAATAGTGTAGGATTAGGCTGTAAATACGGTGGCTGCATTATACTTGGTCTATATGATCGGTATTCAAGGCGGGGGCCGCCATAACAGTACGGCGGAAGGAAGCGCTGGTCTCTCATGAAGGGTGGCGATTCTCGGTACATATAGCCTGCACTCCTGGTACCGTCTGTGGGGTCGATCCAATCATACATGACACCACTGCGCACCTCTTGCTCGGACATCGCAGCTTCTCTATCGTTCTCTAACGAAGAGTAACTACGCGATCGTCGGCGGGGTATTCCGGTGGATTCAACGTATTCTCTGCGATTTTCTCGCTCATTGTCGTCCCAAAAAAAGCTTTCGTCGTAATCCCAACCATTTTGTTCCACAGACTCTTCATGTGCGTTGTACTTGCTCCCTTTAGTTCTCGCAGGCTTGCGTTGTTTCCTTTTGTGCTCATGCCTTCTTCCAGGTACACCGCATTCATCCTCATCGCTTCCGTCTTCGGATAATTGATCGGCATCCACCGCGCTGTCTCGTTGTTTCTTTTCTGCCGCCTTACACTTTGCGCATACGTTTGCTCGAGCCGTTGTGGCGTTTCCCGTGTAGCGACTTTTGACATTTTCACCGCCGCTTTGGGAGGCAATCCCTGAGGCCAAGTTTTCCACTCTGTTGAGAACAGAAACTAGCTTACTTGCTACGTCCGGTGATAACACGACTGAGTCAGCCGGAACCGTGCGGCTTCCCGCCGTTAGACTGAGCTGTTCTTGAGCGTTTGCGGGCGTTCCTGGCGTTTGTGTGACCAACTTGTATTGTTGCGCAGACCTATCTTTCATATGTATTTTAGAAGCACGGCGACCAACTTTTCGCATAAATGGAAATAGGGCTTCCTCTTCGTCCTCTGAAGCTGATTCCTCATCGTCGTCTTGGGTCATATGAGCGTTGGGTCTCTGCGCCAACTTCGCAGCCATGCGCGCCAGCGATGGTGACCGTTGTCTTATTGCACCGTTGGGCCGAGCCGCCGTGTGGTGGGTGCCACCAGCAGTAGACGTAGAAGGGTCGGCACTTGGGAGTTCACACTGCTGCATCGCTAACTCGCTGAGCGCAGCGCAGGCTTCATCAATTTTCTGCGGAATATCTTGCGCCGGAGGTACCAGTGGAGGAACCAACGCCGCCACAGTGGCTGTGCGGGTGGTTGTTGCCTGTTGCTCAGAGCCAGAAGGGGTCGCCTTGCCAAAGTCAGCAACTTGCCCCGAATACAGTTCTTGTTGCGCAGCTGTGACGGGCATCCCTGGCAGACGCTCTGGCGGATACGGGGCAGTCGGAGCAGCCGTCGATGACCCTAATGGTGCCACCATGACAGGAGGAGGTGGTGCTGGCGCGGCCTGTTGGGTGCCGCCTAATAAGTATCCCGCGTCGGCGGCTGCACCTTGTAAAAGTGGTCCAGACGTCACGACGGCCATTTGCGGCGGCACCTTCCCACTAGCAGTCGTGCCTTTCCTCTTAGGCACGGCTGTTGTACCCGAGGTGCCCGCCGCTGTGCCTGAACTAAGCGCTTCAGGAGGGATGGGTGCCGCTGTAGTCTCGGTACCTTCGTCGACCTGTAATGTAGAATGCTTGCGACGGCGGCGGTGACGTTTCCTTTCTTTCTTGGGTGCCATAATCGACGCTGGCTGGTCGGGCGCCGGCTGGGTAGGTGGTGGTGGTTGTTGCTTTCCGATGGGTGCACCCTGATACGGAACGCCGGCGCCGAGATCCATCGTGATTGCCGACTCCATGTCCTTTTCTCGGAGTGTGGGCGAGACTCCTTCCGCGTCATCTGGAGCTGTGGCCCCAAACGGGTCATCTTTCTTACTTCCCCGCCGGCGTCCCGACTTGCTTCTGCGGCGCGTCTTATTTGGTAACATCTTGTTTGTTTGTTTGTTTTGCCTTCTGTTCTATGGCACGTACCCACTCTGGGGGATGGGCCAAGAATGCGTAGTTGAAAGTTAAAATCTTATTCGAAGAATGTAAAATGTTTAAAAAAAAGGGAAGAGAAGAAACGGCAATAATAAGTAATACATCAAATTAAGACTTCAAAAATTATGCTGTTGAGCTCGTATTCCAGATAGCCATATTAACCTGATCGGAACAATTTTGATGAGATTAGATAGATTTAACCGCATTTTAATGACGAGTATTTTTTAATTCAAGATTAAAATGGCACACGTTTAGTGGTTTTCATGAAATTACACACGGAATCGAAGGCATCCCTATGGCAGTATCGCAACCCTGAGGCTCCGAAGCTTAGTACAATTTCTTCAGTTAAGTTTAAGCGTGTTGGCTGGCGCATGCTTGCATGCATGATCTTTAAACCATGACGCTGACCCACTATGGAAATTTATTTTCTATAGCTCAGATCTACACGACCAACTTTGGGCAATCCAGCGGGCCCGGGCAGCGGTGGAAATGATATGCCTCACTGCACATAATGCCCGGATGGCCTGACCCCCGGCCGGCAACCTTGCAGGTGCTTTTCTGAATCAAGTTTTTTTTTCGTCTGTCCTTCTTATCCCACAAAGCCTTGTTTAAGGTGTCTGCGTATCATGACCACTGAGCAGCTGGTGTGAAACGAACACAAAAATATATGGAACTGAATTTTGCGAAGCTGTACTTCGTACATCCACTTTTTCACTCCCCTGTCTCCTTTGGCAATTGTACGTTTGTCCGTAAGGATTCGCTAAAATCTTCTTTTACAAACAATTCTAGAGTAAGGGCCTTTTGTAAACTTACAAGAAATCTGCGGGGCAAGTCGGCTCATTCTAGCAAGGAATAAAAAGCACGAACACATGGGACAAGGGGACGGCCCTTGTCCATTGTCCCCTCGTCACGTGTAATGTTTACGCTTTTTATTCCATGCTTCTTGTGAATATGGCACCCAAAATACGTGATTTTATCAAATCACGAGCGTACGAAGGCAATCCTATTACCAAAATATAAACATGGTTGCATTCTACCCGTACTAACATATCGGAGAGAAAGAAAAAAAGCTTGGAATTTAACGAAGAAGCCTGCGACGATCCGCGTAACGAGTTAAAAGACAGTTAAACAGTGGGGTAAATTAGAAGGAAAGCTTTCGGCAACCGATATTCTTTAGTTGATATTAAGAGGAAGAAATAGAGTGGAGCATAAACCAGGCCTCGTAAAAATCGTAAAAAGGATCACGTGCTTCGTGACGCCAGCAGGCAGAAAAAGAGTGTTCCACACTCGCCGTCATGGCTACTAGCGGCGCTTAAACTCCAAGGTTTAAATGCGCATATATACCCCATAATGTGGGCGGGAGGATGACCGCTGCCGTCGCTCACTTGGTAGAGCATCGGATCCAAGCTTCAAAATTTATTGCTGAAAGCGAGCAAAGTCACAACTGGATAATATATTCTGACTCCAAATGAGCACTGCAAGGGATTGAGGAATTTCATTTTCATATAGATCATAGCATCATATATGAAATCCTGAAAAAAATTACCATCGCTTCTCCGGCGGGTCACAAGATCTGTCTTCAATGGCTACCGAGCCACTTAGGAGTGTTAGGAATCGAGATTGCTGACAACTTAGCCACTGCAGCGCACAAAAAAAGTCACTTGACACCAGTGACTGTTTACTACTCAGAAAGCAAGAATGTTCGTTCCGAACTGCGCCACAAATTGTACAAGGACGCTTGGTTTGATGACCATACAGTCTTCACACTTGTATTAGGTAGATCCGTTTCTACGATTTACGCCGAATCAAAAGATCGATCGACCATTTGACTCACTCCTGCATCGTCTACAATTAGATGTTGCATACACACCTTAAAACGGTTAGGAACTGCGCGGTTGACAAAACACAAGCAGTAGTACACCGGACGAGCGCAGTCCTGTGTACTGCTACTTCTTGTGTTTCGTCAACCGCGCACTTCCTTACCGTTTTAATGTCGTACCAACTAGCCCCCCAACGCACTTTACTTGCATACGCACGTCACTTCTTGTGCCGCATCAAAAGAAGAACGTCCCTACACTGCGACCGCTGTGATCATCCCGATGCGTCAGTGGAGCATATCTTTATTGAATGCCTGAAATGCGACGAACAACGCGCTCAATTGAGTGATCGATTGAACAGCCTCGACAGACGACCACTTACAATTAGCAAAGTGCTTGGACCGTGGCCACGTCCTGATAATCAAAGACACTCAGTGAGCGCTCTTCGTGATTTTTCAATGAACGCAAGTTTAATGAACTGTTTATAGTTGTTATTATTGCTCCCTTTAATAGTGTTGAGTTATTACTGAGCATATCTCATACTCACGGTGAGTATATTTCATAGTCACGATATATATTATCATTATCATTATCATCAGCCTGTCTACGCCCACTGCAGGGCAAAGGCCTCTCCCATGTTCCGCCAATCAACCCGGTCCTGTGCTTTCTGCTGCCACGTTATACCTGCAAACTTCTTAATCTCATCTACCCACCTAATTTTCTGTCTCCCCCTCACGCGTTTGCCATCTCTTGGAATCCAGTCAGTTACCCTTAATGACCACCGGTTATCCTGCCGACGTGCTACGTGCCCGGTCCATATCCATTTCTTCTTCTTGATTTGGACTATGATATCCTTAACCCCCGTTTGTTCCCTGACCCACTCTGCTCTCTTCCTGTCTCTTAAGGTTACACCTATCATTTTCCTTTCCATCGCTCGCTGCGTCGCCCTCAATTTAAGTTGAACCCTCTTTGTAAGTCTCCAGGTTTCTGCTCCGTAGGTAAGTACCGGTAAGATGCAGCTGTTATATACCTTCCTCTTGAGAGATAGTGGTAGACTACCATTCACGATATATATAACTGCACAAAAAAAAAATATCTGTACGGACTCTATCCGCTGTATGTACTCGAATATGCCCTTAGACTATGGTGATGCTTTATACGCCACATATTGTAAATGTACATAGTGCTTCTGATTATTTTTTTTTATTTTCTTATTCTTTTAAATGTGAAGGATTTCTTAGCGAACCTTTGGCACTTGGAGCGTTTCTATCTATCTATCTATCTATCTATCTATCTATCTATCTATCTATCTATCTATCTATCTATCTATCTAGCCGCCTACGTCTGGGTGCTCTCATGATCGCCCCCTTAACCTGGTGTAGACTAAAATTGGCGTGAGGGTAAGAGGATTTGAAGAATATGACTGTCGGGTCATGACATGAATATCGTGAAAATCCTGTCGCGTACGTCGTCAAACCCTTTCCTCCAGACACGTGTGGCACATACCCGTTTACCGCGGTGTACGGGTATGCTCCACAGGTGATTGACAGTTTATATCTACCCAGGAAGGGCGAGAACAGACATTGCTAATTTAAATGCGAGCGCCTTAACAAAAACCGGCGTCGGCAGCGTTGACCCGACGAGTGGAAAGAATAAAAATTTGGATCCCAGCAGGAATCGAACCCAAGCATGTTGCGTGGCAATCAGGTATTGTACCACAAGGCCACGCCAGGTTTATCAATTGGTTTGGAAAAAGAGCGTATGCAGGCGTAATGTTGGTGCAACGTCAACTGTGGTTGTGGTGCTGGCTATCTAATTTTACAAGAAAGCAATGAACACTACATGATGCTCCTACGATACAGGCGTCATATCAGATTGACGTCTGTGGTTCCAGTGTTGACTCCGCTTTTATAGCAGTCTAATAAACATTACATTTGTATTGCTATGATTCTGCAAGCTATATTGAAGCGTTGCTCCTCCCCGCAGGAATACATTAAAGAAAGTTACGTATGATATTCACATGGTTGTTAACTATAAAGTGCACTTAGTTTCGATACTACTGACGTATGCACTCTAACGTGAGGGCTGACGTTACGTCGCACCATAAGTTACCCTTTAAACGTCAGTGTTGTCGACGTGCCTGTTAAGCCCACGACGTGCACAGAGCTACTACACTTACAAAAACACGTCGATGCACCTCGTAACGCTTGGCTCAAAGCCATAAAATACAGCATAGAAGTACTCGCTGACTGCTTCGCATGAAACCGATTCCCACAACGCGTGGGATCTGCCGAATTTTTATTCTTCTTATAATTTTTCTTGTCTTTGTGTGTTTCTTCAATACTACTATCAGGATGATGGGATAGCCGGCTCTAACGTAGCCTACCTACCCATGTTTTTTTTTTCATATATAAATAAAAAAAAGTTATTCGAAGGTAGCAGGTTCAGTCACAGCCAGCGGCAAGTTATCTTTTCGTCCACTTTACTTTTTTCACATTGTATCATAATTACTACAAATAACATCCCGTATACTTTCCTTGGCTCTCTTGTCAGTTCTAAATAATTTTGAAAGTACACTCTTTAAAAAATGTTTGTCGTATAGCTTTTATCTATCGGTTACTAGCTACTTGTCGCATATGTTAGAACCGCGTTAGCAACGGTAACGTTAGTGACAGGTATACTAACGCTTCATGCTATAAGTACAACTAGTTTTCTTTCAATCTGTTATTGCATCTTGCGCACTTACTGAGTCGTGAGGCCAACAACGCCGGTGCCGGCGATCCTCATTACGCCAGCGTTGTTAGGCGGCTATATAATGTAGCTGCCGGAATGTTTTTCGTATACGATGAGGTAATAGTTTCCTCGCCTATATGTCGCTCCAGCGTGCACCTAGAACAGTCGCTGGGGAGCTGCTGTGCAATGATAAACCTTGCTATCAGATTTAGCACTTGACCATTTGGGTGAAACTGCCAATATATTGCACGACTGCACATGAGTTCAAGTTGAACGATGATTTAGCACGTTGCTTCAGTTGCGTACACCTCACGTATAGGTGGCGCACATGCGATAGTTTGACGGAGGGGCGGAGGTGGTACATTTTTGTGGAACGTAATTGATTACGTACATCGTAATTCCATCCTCCCTCAATTTGCCGCCAATGATGCCTCTTGACCGTTTTAGCTATCGGTCATTATATACGAAGTTAAAAATTTTCCTTGACCTATTCTCACCTACTTCACTCAAATTTACTCCTAGCACCTATACGCTCACACATTCTATAGGAAGCGGCCGTACTATTATCCAAAGCCGCTCAGCTTGTAGTTTCATGTAGTATACGGTATCTAGAATTAAAAAGGAATTGTAGGGTTTCACCTGCTAAAACCACGACATGATTATGAGGGACGCGCTGGAGGGGAAAGTCGGGATAAATTTTGACTACCTGAGATTCCTTGTGTGGGAGGCGCGCAGCAGCCTACAGGGACAGTGGAAGCGCCAGAGGCTGAATCGGTATCTGCGGCAGAGAATAGCAATAGCACGTTTAGACAGGGCGATTGAGGATCACGCGAACCGCTCAGCCCGACAGCAATGGAAGTGCACGTGCAACAGCATGGAGGGCCAGCTCGGGCTGAGCAAAGCGTGGAAGCTCCTTAGATGTCTCGTAGAACCTGGGGTGGCAAAACGGCACAGAGACAGAAAAAAGTCACTCTTGCGCGACGCGACGAAATCATTCGCCACACACAGGACAGATACATGGGCAACATGACACGAGAATCGCATAACGCGTACACTGACAGGGAGAAACCTCACGATTGACGAGGAGATCACCGAGGCCAAGGTGAGAGCCGAAATACCCAGTCTGCGTACAAATCGGCGCCGGGCTCGAATAGTATCACGAACAAAGTTCTCCGAAACCTTAGCGACGAAGTATCACTGCAATCACAAAGTACATAAACGAGTGCTGTGAGCGGGGCGCATTACGCGGCAGTGAAAAACTGCGCATGCGGTGATGATCCGAAAACCGGCAAGAAGATTACTGATTGAGAACCTCAGGACCATCTTTCTGACCGTCGTGCGTGGGGAAGCTGATGAAGCACATCGTTCTCACTAGATGCAACAACTACACAGAGGGCGGAGACCTGTATCCTGCACTCAATGATTGGGTTAGGGCTGAAACTTTCCACGTAGGACCTCCTGCTCCAAATCAAACATCAAATCCTCGACGCGTGGAGCAGAGGAGTGACCATCTTTGGACTTGACGTCACCAAGGCCTTCAACAACATTACGCGTAGTGCGGTTCTGAAGAACCAAAGGGACCAGGACGTGGTTCGCAAAGACTACGCCTACGTCTGTAACTTTTTCTCGAACCACACAGCTCAAATCACGATCACGAAGACATCACGAAGACATCACGAAGATCAAGCGACATTGAACTCGTTGTTGTCCCTCCTTCTGTTCAGCGTAGCCATAATAGGCCTGTTGAAAATCGCAAGATCCGTGGCCTCAACCACAGCTAGTACGGTGATGACATAACACTGTGGGTGACATGCGGCAGCGAGGCCCAAATTGAGGAAACCGTCCACCGGGTTACAGAATCCGTCGAATTCGCTACGCGACGGAGAGGGGTTGAAGTAGCTCCCCGCAAAAGTCCAAACTCCTGTCGATGTATCCCGCGACTAGGAAGCAATGCGGTGGAACACCGAACATTAATATCACGTCTAACATTAAAGGGGCCCTGCAACACTAACCGTCTGATAGCTTCATTATTAGAGCTTATTGCCTCACGAATCAACGGCCGCAAAATGTTTTAGAATCCGTCAAGTATGAACGGAGTTACAGGGATTTGCCGCACGCTTTAAGTGCTTTCTCTCTCCTTTCGTACCAGCGAGCGGGCTGAAAGCTACGCAGGGGGAACGACAAGGGGGCAAGAAGACGCGTCCCTTCATCGGCGCGCGCCATGACCTTAAGCACATGCTTTTCATTTTTTCTTCGAACGCGCAGATTACTTTCAGTGTAATCGCGAGAGCGCACGCGGGCGCGGGGCGGCATCCCGCGGCGGCCGCGGTGACTATGCAGCTCACGATGCTCAAATCAGCCAACGGCCGTGGACTTTGGGTATATGGCGCAGTATTTAGGGTATATGGCATCATTTGTAGAGAGAAGAGTGAGCGATTTCTAGCTGACTTTGAGAATTAATTGTAAATTCCAGGCCGCGTGTTGCGCTATAATGTCTGGCTCTCGTATTCTCAGGAGCCTCGACTACTGGTCTGCAGCTTTTTCTGACCATGCTGAAAAAGTGTTGCAGGACCCCTTTAACATTTTGATTTTGCCCCGATACCCATCGTGGACCAGATCGAAATATTCGGACTCCGTGTGCATCCGGAGCGGAGAAACCTCGATACCATAAAGGCGCTACAGAATATAGTGCACAACAAACACTAAGACTAATCCACCGGATTCCCAATAAACACTAAGGCATGAGGCAAATCGGCCTAATTAGATTAGTGCAGGCCTTCGCCACCAGCTGCATCGGTTATGTGGTACCGTACCTCAAATTTGGCGTAGCAGGAACAAACAAGATTGTAGGCATCATATTGTACAAACAGGAAGTTAGCGTCCCAATCACAATACCGTCCGGCAAATTCTTAAGATTTAGGGATACACAACACAGCTAGACAAATCAATCGAGGCGCACACCACCGCACCACACGAGTGACTCATGCAAAGCTCCACGGGGCGACACATTCTGCAGAAACTCAATATTCATTACGAAGCGCAACGTGGCACGAAACGTACACCACTATAGAGACGCGGAGAAACTCGGAAATTCCTCCGCTGTCCTTAGAACATACACCCGGAGCAATATAAGTAGCGATGAGAGCGATGCAAGGGCGGTCCACATTGAGCACAAATACCACAAAGTAAAGGCGTGGGCTACGTAGACGCCGCGGAATATAAAACAAGCATGGGCATATCCGTCATGATAGCAGACGCGGTCAGAGAACCTCTCGCGAGCTGTGCCTTGAAAACTGACAATCCGAAGTAGCGGAAGAGGCAGCAATAGCATTAGCGGTGGCCTCTACCAAAGCTATACTCTATTATCATTAGCGACAGTGCTGGGCAGTATCGAAGATACATGTATCTTAGATACTAACTTAGATACTCTTTGGGTATCTTGTACCTGTATCGAGAGACGTCTCGCAAGACGTGTATCAGTATCTGTATTTCCGATACATTGAAGAATGTATCGTGTATCTTAAAGGGACACTAAAGGCAAATAGCAATTTATGTCAGAGTGAAAGCTCAATGTATGACAACGTCTTAAACGGCAGTATTATCAACAGCAGTGCCCTACTTACCGAGAAATTAAGCTAAATGTATCACACGATGAGTGCCACGAGTGGGACATTTTGGAAGTGATCCCGATGACGTGGGAGAGTCTCAATACAATTAATCACTAGTAATCAAACAAGCTGCAATAAAAAAAAGAACCTTCCGTGCATCAAGAGACGTAATAAAATGCTGCTTGTTCGTTTCTGTTTCATTCATGGAAAAAAGAACCTCTTTGGCGTTGCCATGGTGAACGGCGCGCGTGGTTCAAAAGTTCCGTTTTCGCCGAACTGCGCTTCGCCCGGCGCCCTGCTCCGCTCACGCGGTCGTGTCTCAGTGGTAGTTTCGGTATCGCGTACTGCGTGTGTGTTTTGCACGCTCGTGCAAGTCGCTCTGACAGAAAGTTCGACAAAATACCGCATGCACGTGATGTTGCCGGATGCCCGAATGGTGCACGCCGCCGCGCAGTAAAGGCGGGCAACGTTGGGCACGGCAACAGTGACGTGCGAAATACCGCTTTCAGGCGGGTGATTCGAAGTGCGCTAACGCGATGCGGACCACTAAAGCGTGATTTTATTTCAAAATAAGCACTTCCTTGGCATAAAAGTAGCACTACGAGGTTTCTGGACCGCTATTTCAACAATCAACATCGACTTAATATTTGCCTTTGTGTCCCTTTAAGGTACAAGATACTGAGATCGCGCAACTACCGTGCAAAACAATAAACGTTGGCTGAACTCCGCTTCTCAAGCTGATACTGCTGCCACCAGAATTAAACTAAAGGCAGTGACATATTATTTTACCTTTACACCAGAGTTTTCCAGCGAGGATAGGCGAAGAGCTCTGAGTGTCCCTATTGGGGGATCAAAGTCACGTGGTGGCGCTCGCGTCGTCTCGACAAACAAGCGCGCGAAGTGCTTTGACCTTTTGTTTTCTCGTTTTTTTTTCTTTTTAGTTGTGTGAGTGTCATGACACTTGGCACTTAGTTACTGTCCTGCATGTGCCGCGTGCTCCAATGCGTGCGGCGTCTTTCGCACACATTCTGATGCCGCTGGGGTGTCATGATCGAAGTTTCTCTTGCGTGGTACTTCGTTACGAAGGCTGAAGAATGCAAGAACGGCGGGGGGGGGGGGGGGGGGGGTTGCTTTGCGTCTCGTGGCTTTTACAAATCGGCGATTGAAGGATTTTGTGGATGTAAGTTTGCCTTACACGCAATGAGATTGACTTATATGCAAACAAAATTCTAACAGCTATAGCACCACCGGTATCGATGTTGGACCTAACAGAGCAAGCATTCACCTGACAGACTATCTTGGCATACGTCTCTTTTTCTTTTATTCAAAGAGCTTTAATATCATAACTTCATTGACAGAAAAAATTTTGTTAGCTGTCCTTTTCCATCCAATGCATTACCTATGTGTCAATATTTTTTTTTTTTTTGGTCTGCTCACAGAAATATGTCTTTAACGTTCTGCAAAAGTAGGGTCTTTGCTTTATTCTTACTTTTAACTGTCTGCGTCATTTCTGCTACTGTTTAGATACTCATATTCCATTTGAAATTACTGATATGTAAAGGCGATGTTGAGAACAAACATCCGGGCGCGCCTGGAGTATACAGTAACAAAAATTCGGCTTACTAATCAGTAAAATAGCGAACTTGAGTTTGCATTATAATAACGCAAATTATAAGGAGCCATCTTGACTATGTTAGCAAAGGTACTCGAGAAACATTGTTATTCCATATGCTCAGTTTTTCTGATGAGCTAGTTAGTTAGTTGATTTGTTTTTTTATGGCGCAAAAGCAGCTGAGGCTATGCTGCGCCAGGCACAATTTTCTGATGAGCGTCCTAAGGAGATGTTTTACGCTATTTTCCATGGGCACTGAATTTATTTGTCCTAGCTATTAGTGGTAACCCGCCGCAGTGGCCTAGTGGTTATGGTGCTTGACTGCTGTCCCGAATGTCGCGGCGGCCGCATTTCGATGGAGGGAATATTCCAGAGCCCCGTGTGCTCATATTTAGGTTTTAGAACCCTAAGTGGTCGAAATTTCCGGAGCCCTTCGTTACAGTGTCTCTCGTAATCATATCGTGGAATTGCGACGCGTAAAACGCCACAATTATTATTAGTTCTTGTGAGTGCCGCCTGTATAGTGTTTCTATAATTATTAGTCGTGTTTGATAGGCAACCGCTTATTTATTTTACTTAGGTATATTTGTTTTTCTTGGTTTAGGCTTCCTTAAGTTCTTTTACTGTTACTAATCACCAGGTAATCGGAGCTATAAGTGGCATGGTGGGAATAGCGGCGGTGTCCTGCGGCGCTTTGGGCAACTGTACAATACGTCTGAAACGTTTCTGGTCTGCACATGTTCTTGGCGACGTACACCTCTCCGTGGATACGTTATCGCGAAAACCGTAACACGTTTACGGGCAAGGAAGAACTACACAGCGCCATCGTGCCGGATACTTCTTATTAAAGTTCCTGTGATTAGATGACAACCCGCAAGCAGGTCGGCAAGTAGAGCAGCGACTCCTATCAATTACAAAAGCGACCAGCAAAAAGTCACAGTTTCGCCGCAAAGGCGAAACAATGCATGCGATAGCAAAAAATTACAAAGTCACATGAAGAACACCAAGCAGCTCGATACTTGCAGCGTGCCCATCAAGCGCAGTGTACTCACGAAAAGAACACACACAGGATGACCACGAACTAAAAACGACAACAGCTCGACCCTTGCAGCGCGCTGCGCTGCTCAAACACAATGAAGGACGCTCGAAAAGAGCGCACAGGTATACACAGGACGAGCGCGAACTAACAACTGTCCCAGTTACTTATTCGTGTTTGAGCGGCGCTCTACAACCCAGCGCTCTTAGATATTTTTGTTTTATTTAAAACTGCGGCGCGTGGAGTGGCCTCTCCGCGTCTCCTGCCGCGCGGTGGCGTTCGACGCATTGTTTAGCCGGCGTTCCACATCGCGCGTGGGTGCAGAAATGGGCCACTTCTTAGTGCGCGTCTCCAGGGCTGTTTTCAGACAGAAGCAAAATCTAAGAGCATTAAAGCAGGGACCTTAAGGAGCATTGCTTTGAAGCGCACCCTACGTGCAATCTCGGGGGTGATACTGCACAAGCGGAAGCACCTCCGATATCTGCATACCGCCAGCGTTAAATGGTGTGTATAACAAGCAATTCTGAATTTCTGGACATTACGCAAACATGTATCACACCATAACACCGCCTTTAATTGTACAAACATGCTACCCACCCCTTATGTAATACCCCTAACGGGGTCTTTAAGGTATTAAAATGAAATGAAATCAAATAAATAGCTCGCCGTTAGTATTCTACACAACCGGTGGCGCGTGGTTGAGTTGTTTAAAGCGGCGCGCTGTACAGCGAAGGGTTGCAGGTTCTAATCCTGGTGGCGCACTTCGAAATTGTTTTTCTTTCTGATTTATTTTTCTCTGTTGGTTTTATTTGCATATACATACATATACATATCCGGGACATGACGGCGACCGCAAAAATCAGCCGAGAGTGTCCATATAATTGTCATCGCAATAAAAACCGCTCTCACCAAAGTGTACAAAGAGCTGTAATGTTAAGGAGCTAAAGCAACGCCAATAAGTTGTTTCGGTATGAAACTAATATACCTTGGGCAAGAAGTACAAAACCTTTGAGATGTTAACAAACATTTCATTTGATTGAAACGAAATTGGTTGGACTTAATAAATTTTCAAGCTAATATTTTAGTGCATAGGCGTTTAGTGCTACATTGTATAGATAAAGAACAACAAATTTCCGAATGTATCGAAGTGTCTTAAGATACAATTGGAATGTATCGTATCGGATACAATCAGCGTTGTAGTATCTTGTATCTGTATCTGAAATACTTCTTGCCCGAGTATCTTGTATCGTATCGCGATACAATTTCAAAGTATGTTTGCTCAGCCCTGATTAGCGACTCAAAGGTCGCGCCTCATACTTCACGAAAGGACGCAGGGGCCCTAAATGTGCTAAATACTAACAGCGACCGCCATCACTGAACGATCCAAGTTATTTGGCCTGGTGACGAAGTAGGAAGCTGGGGACCCGGTGGTCCCTGTTGCCGTGGATGCTGTTTTCATTTGAAGTGGTCACACGCACACGTACACCTTTGTTCGCGGCGCCCCTAAACGGGACATTTAACGGGCACAACCGGCCCTAAAAGGTTGGTGGCGCTGATATCCGAATGAAGAGTTCCTTGTATGCTTGTAAGCTTGTATGAAGGATTCTTCCTTCGCCGAAAGTTGTCGACATGGTTGCCTTATTTAGCCCCCTTCTCCTCCCCTACGAGATCTTACGAGGGCTGTCGTGAACCGTCGGCAGCCGAAATATTTCCTCCGCTTGACGACTTTCTTCGGAGCTTCTGGTTCCTTGTTGTGGAAACCGACGATGTCAGTGACCATTGCTGAACAGGCAAGTTCAAGCCGTCCCTTTATGTCAAACACTGTAGAGACGCACATGTTTAGGCGTTTCCGACCGGAACAACCAGATCAGGTGGGCCCGCGCACCTGACCTCCTCAAAAGGGGGTAATGAACTCGAGAATACCGGAGAAAGGCTCTTGAGTGCGGTTTCACTACGGGCGCAAGCAGCACGCACGCACATCAGCGCGCACTCAGATGGTGAACTGTGGGTACTCGGTAGTGCACAGGCCCTTCCGAGAAGGGGAGTTCAGGCACAACAGCCGCCGCCGTAACTGGGATTCGAACTCGCGTCCCTGATTCACCCGCGTCACAACATAGCCGCTGTGCATGGAGTATCGAATGTAATGAACACAAAGGACGTTAACGTGGGCTGCTTAAAAATATTAAGGCAGCTTCGCACTCGGGGTGCCAAGCCTGAAGGAAGTGGGAATCACATCTTCTAACATCACCAGTCAGCTTTTCTTTTCGCCCACCTCTCAAGATTACCTTTGTCTTGTAGTGCTGCCGTGTCCACACACCATTGTGAAATGTATTGGCGAGTGTTTTTCTCTGGCCGGAATTTTGTTATTATCGGGAGATGTTGAAAAAAATCCCGGGCCTACACAGGCGGAAATGATTAGGGAACTTCTTGAAACACAGAAGGTAATCTTGAGCAAACTTTCAGAGATTCAGGAAAAACAGGCGTCTTCTGAAGCAAGCTTGGTTCAAATGAATACCAGACTATCAACCATTGAAGGAAGTTTGAAGGAATTTGAAGCTGTGAAAAACAGACTAACCAGCGTTGAGGGTGCTCTGAATGAAAGAGACAGGAATATAGATTCACTCAACCGGAAGGTTGATGAATTAGAAAACAGATCCAGGCGAAATAACCTAATGATAAGAGGTATTAGAGAAGAGGGACGTGAAACTGATGACATTTTGATGAAAAAGGTGAATGACGATGTATTTAGCGGCGTCCTGAAACTTAAAATAAATTCAATTGAAAGAATACATCGCCTAGGTCAAAAGACTGCAGGTAGAGACCGTCCCATAATCCTCAGGTTAGCTGACTTCCGAGATAAAACTAAAATTTTGAGTCACTGTTCAATGCTTAAGGGAACGAACATAAGCGTCAGTGAGGATTATTCGAAGAGGCTTGTTGAAATAAGGAAATGCCTTTGGACGTCCTCGGAGGAGGAACGGTCAAAAGGAGCAAAAGTTAAGCTTCTTCACGACAAAATCAAAATTAATAATGTCCTTTACGCGTGGAACGAAAACACGAAAGAGCGCTGCAAGTGTCAAGCTCGTCAGGAGAATAATTCTGCTTGAATTTTGGAAAGGGATTGCTTCAAGATATTGAATGTGAATGCTAGAAGCATGTTAAAATAAGGTCGAGGACATCGAAGCGCTGACAATAGAACATGAACCGGATATTATGTTGATTACGGAGACATGGCTTCATAAAGATATATTAGATAGCGAGATAACTCCCAAATCTTATGTCATAGTCAGGAAAGACCGGAATGGTAGAGGTGGGGGGGTTGCATTGCTAATTCGTGACAATATTGAGTTTACTGTACTTTCTGTTCCTTATGACATTGAGGCAATATGCATTAGGGCAGTTTTTAAGAATCGCGTCGTGCATATATGTGGTATATATAGGCCTCCAAGTTCTCCAGTCCAGGTTCTTTCTAGTCTCCGGTGCTTCATGGATCGCAATGTGCAATATGGGTGATAATATTATACTTTTGGGTGACTTCAACCTACCTGGAATAAACTGGAACGACTACTCTCCTGGAGTATCAGAAATTTCGAATTGTGAACAGCTCCTTGAACTTGTTTTTTGTTTTGGTTTAAGCCAGGTGGTGAATGACTATACAAGGGTCTGTACGCGTACTTCATCTATCCTCGACCTTGTTTTTGTGTCTAATCAATTGTTGCCTTTTCTACTGGCCTGTGAGACCAGCGATGGTATCTCGGATCATAAGCTTGTTATACTCTCTTTAAGTCTTTTGCCCACTGTTGTCAACCATTCACCAAAATATGTTTTAAACTTTGCTAGAGCTGATGATGTTGGAGTTCTGGATTTGTTAGAGGGCTCCTTTGAGCGTTTCTGTGAGTATTGCAAGCACAACCAGAACCCAGATTATCTCTGGGGATACTATTCTAACTTGGTCATGTCTTCTATAAAACTCTTTATACCAAAACGTCTTAAGAAAACAAGTAATAGAAGCCCTTGGATAACAAGAGAAATAATACACTTAAAAAGACAATTAAAACGAAAACGTAAGAATTATAAAAGTAATCCTAGTGCTCAGAATCAATCAACCATTCGACGTCTTGGTAAGGATATAAAAGTACTTCTGAAGGAATCCAAGCAAAGGTTCTTTGGCATCACAGTTTCGAAATTTTTAAGGGAGGCCCCGGATAAGTTTTGGAGATATGTTAATCCATCAATAAAAGCTCGCTCATTGACTCAATCTACAGGAGGTCCTACCGCTGAGAGTTTTAATGAATACTTTGCATCAGTGTTTACAGAAGATAACGGAATTTTGCCAATCATGGAATCACCATTAGACAGGCCACCTATGACTGACGTCGAAATTTCTGAACAGGGCGTCCTAAACCTCTTGCTCAATTTGAACATAAAGAAAAGCCCTGGGCCCGATGGCATCCCTAATGAGTTTCTATATCGATACGCTGAATGGAATTCGAAATACCTCGCATTAATTTTCAGGTCTTCGCTTCTCTGTGGTTCCTTACCCAAAGAGTGGAAGAAAGCTAAAGTTATTCCCATTCCTAAAAGCGGCAGTACTGACAATGTAGCAAACTATCGGCCAGTTTCAATTACTAGCACTTGTTCAAAGCTGCTTGAACATATAGTCTTGAAACATCTATTAAGCTATATAAATGAACACAGTTTATTATCTAACTGCCAACATGGTTTTCGACAAGGTTTATCTACAACATCCCAGCTCGTCGAATTAGTCCATGATCTTTCGAAAACAATTAACTCTTGTGCACAGACGGATATGATTTTCATGGACTTCGCGAAAGCTTTTGATAAAGTATCTCACAGTAAATTACTAAGAAAAATTGATGTTACGTTCCAAAACCCTACTATTACAAACTGGTTTTCATGTTATTTTCATTCTCGTGAACAATATGTTGAAATTGGTGGCACTAAGTCTCCAGTTTCAGCTGTAAAGTCGGGAGTACCCCAAGGTAGTGTTCTGGGACCACTTCTTTTTCTTTTATTTATAAATGATCTCCCGAATGAAATAGACGTTTCTATCAGGCTCTTCGCAGATGATTGCATCATATATAAAAAAATAGACACAGTGAATGATCAGGTAAAATTGCAAGAAAACTTAGAGAAAATAAGGAAATGGTGTGAAGAATGGCAAATGGTGCTAAACCCTCTAAAAACTGTAGTTATGACAGTCTCTCGAAAGAAAAATTACTTTAACTATATGTATTATATTAATAATCATGAACTTAAAAGAGTTGAACAACATAAGTACCTTGGTTTGATTTTTACGAGTGATCTTCGCTGGAATCATCACATAGATTATGTATGTGCAAGGGCCAACAAGTCTCTCTGGTGTCTTAGGCGCCATTTGCCGTTGCAACGCAAGAAACAAAATGTTTAGCCTACAAGACGCTTATTAGACCCATCATAGAATATGCTAAAATTGTCTGGGATCCTTTCTCTGTTACCAACATCTCGAAAAATTGCAAAAATTCAGCGTCTAGCAGTCCGGTTTATATTCAATAAATATCGTTGGACGGATTCACCATCTCAACTGTGTGCACTAGCCGAGCTACCCACGATTCAGGCTCGAACTAAATACGAAAGACTTAAATATCTTTACCTGATTATTAATCATCATGTTCATATAAGGTATGCCGACTATTTTGATATTCTTCGTCGTGAAACTTCTAGACATCGCCATTCAATGTTCATTCGTGCTCCTGCGGTTTACACTGATTCTTTTAAGTATAGCTTCTTCCCACGAGCCATTAAGGATTGGAATTCTTTGAGCGAAGAAGCTGTTTCATGCTCATCTGTAGATTTATTCTTAAAACACATAGATCACATTCTCGTTTGTAGTTAACAAAGCTTTATTTGTCTGTACTTGATCTAGTGCATTTAATCTTATTATCTGGTTGCGTTTCTTGGTGTACTTCATTTTGTCCCTTTATCTGTAAGTTCTGATTGTACATGTTAATTATGTTCTGATTCTACAATGATTGTTATGTTATTATGTACTGTTTTCCACTCCTGTTATAGCCCTTTGTAAGGGCTGACAGTATCTGTAAATAAATAAATAAATAATAAATAAATGTGGGTACGAGCCACATAGTGATGAGCTTATCACCATCGTCGTTGTTGTTGTAATTTTCTCGCACTAAAACATGGCTAGCACTGCTCACGCTCTCCACGCGACCATTATTCTAAGCACGTGTCGACGGCAAGCATCCGTGAGCCAGTCTCCCTTGGTGACAAAAAAACAACAACAAAACTAACAAAGCAACAGAACGGCTTCTTGGCCAATCCCCGGTAGTGGGTAGACGCCAGAAATAAGGAGCAAGGAAGCACGCTTCTTAGCGATTGGTGCCCATCATTTTTCACTGTAAACCGCGTTTGTGCACCAACCGGCTATTTCAGCTTCGCGTCCATCGAGCACAATCATTCACTTGGGTCGACTTGAAGCGGCAGTCTTTCTCATCGAGGGAAGCGCTGGAAGGCGCGGGCTTCGCTATCGGTCCATGTCCTCAAGGCCTACCGTACAACTGGCGCTGTCGTGCGCTTACTGCGCACTGCGCTTGTCCTTCATTTGGCTGACCGACCGGCTATTTCCGTGGTGTGACCACCCGTCGCACTGCTTCGACTTCACCCGCGAACTCGCTGCCAGCGTGAACCACCGCGTGGACCCGTGCGAGAACTTTTATGACCACGTATGCGGATTCTGGAACTTCACTCACGGCGCCTCTAGAAACCAGTTCGAACTACTCGCGTCGCGCACAAGGTACGTGGCGACGTATCGCGTCATAGACGCAATCACTACAGCACGCTTATATCCATGGACCGCGGGACAAATGACCTAAGAGGTGCGCTTGCGCAGCCGCCAAATTTAACATGGCTTCCACATGAACATACGTTGCCACGACGTACTTACAGGCCGCCACTATACTCGCACTTATGTACCATATCGCTAATTCGAGCCTTGCGTGTAGATATTCCGCCGTTATGGACTACTACGAAGAATGCGTAGTTGGTCAGGTAGGTTTAAAATGATAGAAGAGGGCAAAGCGGTGACAATGGCCCAATGTAAACACTGTGGTGCGTTGTATTTAATGTCTTTCCGTATTCTGTATAGTGTCATTGTCGTGTCGTACTTTCATCCATCACGCAAACGCGCTTTGCAACTCACTACGCTCTCTTAGAGAATTTCGCTTATAGGCGAAATTATTTTACAAATATAAAGCGTGGTCTTACCTCGGCTAACCGAGGGGCAGACAGGATAACTAAACCACGCAGTCGCACACTCACTGATTGGTTTGCGTTGTGCGGCCACCTGTCATACCACTTCCAGTTGGAGCGCGGGCTTCCAGGTCGTCCTGATATTACAAAACTTTGGCGATTTTCAGTTGATAATCGTTCGCCGTCGCACGAATGGCTCATCGAAGTGATCAACAGTGGTCGAACTATATAGAATATATCGATCCATCAGGCCGGACCGAACGTTTCGAAAAATGACTTGTTTTGCCCCACGGATCTTGCCCTTATCGCCAGGCACTTGTTGCCGCGACGAATACAGACCCATGGTGAAAAGGGCAAGACAAGTGCTTTTTCGAAGTTTTGCAAGATCTCTTGCCCGACGAAGACAACCTCGTCGAAGTGCTCAACCCTTGTTCCCTTGCACAACGATTCTTGATCACTTCCATGTCTGTGATCATGTGATTCCGTCTAATTTAAAATTCTCACCGAGTGAGAACAGTTGTGTGTCACTCCCTGCCTTTCCCTCGCAGGCTGCTTTTGTTCGAGGAACTGGAGAAGAGTCCCAGCAGCTTCTCGTTCACGTCCGCCTCGCGGGTGACTACGGGATACCAGAGATGCCTGGCCGTCACTGCCGAGAAGCAAGACCACACGCTCGTTCTGCACGAACTGCTTGCCGAGTTCCACCTCGAGTGGCCCACTGTCCAACCACCGCGCAAGGAGTTCGATTTCCTCCACTTCCTCGTCGGCCTTGGGCTTCGGTGAGAGCGCACAGGGTCCAGCCGAGAGCGCGATGGTCAGGCGCTGAACTCAATAGAGCAAAACTGGGTCGTTGCACCCGATGCGCCGCAGCATTGTTACACATCGTTCAATGAAGCCAATTAAGCTTTCTTTACCTCCTTGTTTCGACATATCCGCTGTTGCTGTCTTGTCGAATAGTTCACAAAGGTCTGCAATCCCCCAGGACTAGCACCTTTATCTTTACCACACATACACGCTGCGCTGGCTATCGGCCATGTTGTCAGCGGTATTCCCTGTGATACAACAAACGATACGTATACATCGTTATTGTAGCATATAGACACTAAGAAATTTTTAAATCAAACATTTCTATGCCTACTTTGCCGGTCTTTCGGGATTGACCCGTTTGCTCGGTCTATCTCTCGCCGATTAAACTGCAGTTTACTATTCCATATCTCCCGAATCGAGTCGTCGGCACCAGTGGCGTGTGTTGTGAATAGAGAAGATAGGCCTTTAGGTACGTGCAAATGAGCATGTGATCGCTGGGCATGGGGCCCACTGGGGATGAGGGCGGGCTAGGATTTTTCTCAGTTATGAGAAATTGGCATAGGCTCGAGAGAAAGTGTTTTGTTTCATTCCACATATCCTGTTTTAGCCGGGCGCAATTATCAATTGGCACTTGAAATTCTAAAGTACGCTAGATGTTTCTTTGATGGGCAGCAAATATCTGATTGCGCACTGACTTGTTTTTTATGCCAGAAAAACTCATGAAGGAATGAAAAGAAGATCTTGCAGGGTTCTGATTCGTTGCATGTGACCGTGAAAAGGTGAGTGAGAAAATTTAAACGCGGATGACAGTCGCGCAGTGGCGAGTCACGTGGTGTCCACGGAGTTCTTCCACAGGCGTGAACTTCTCAGAAGGGCGTAACGTAGTGCTGGCGGATCGCCGAGGGGCAAAAGAAGTCGTTGCCCTGCAAGGTGATTGTGATGTCTCGACGAAATTATTTCTGACACGGAAAACAAATCAGTGATGCATGATCGTCGATGTGCTACTCACCACACACACGTACTTCAGAAGTTTTCCTTTAAAATAAGAAGGTTAAAATATAAAATGTGGCAGGAAGCAGATAGAAAGCTTACATTCAAGCACACAACAGTGTCATAACTAAGACCTAATTCCTGCAGACTCAGGCCAGAAACTTTCCAGCCGACCCTTGTATGTGACCGAATAGACAACTTCAGCCTCTAGGCGTGTGACAATGTGCTGTGAGCATCCTGGGCCAATTTGCCAAAATGGTATGTGCGATGGGCAGGGGCCCAAGTAAACGAACAAGTGAGCAAAATAGAAGGACTGTGTGCGTTGACCAAGCGTACGTTAATCCACATAGAAATTAAGAACGATAATCGAAGAGAATATATTTCAGTTAACAAGAAAACTTCGCTGAAAGCCGATTCCTTCAAATGCATGGGATTCGTCAACCACAGAAGATAATTATAAATATCGCTAGTGTTATAAGCGATGAATAAGTCATCAAAAATTCTGCTATCACGAACGGTTCGTTCTGTGCGCGTGCCCAGGACTTTAGGTTAAGTTAGGTTAGGTTAGGTTACGCAGTGTTACTATCTCTCGATCGAGGAACACTTTTTATCCCCGCTTTGCGCAACCTCATAGCTAAACCCCCCAATCTAGCTAAACCAACGCGAATCCGAAGGAAAGCCAACAGAACCATACGCAAAATCATGCATTTACTATACGGGCACCCATGCAATGCTTATCCTGCCAAAAAAAAAAAAAGGGGCGTCACTTGATCATCTTCGAGTGAGGATATTATTTCGCACACCTACAGATAAGTGTAGTTTTGAGCCGTACCCGTTAAGCACTGAGCTATGGTGAAAGTTGCACTCTGTGTGGGCGGGGTGTGGAACGTGCGCTGCACACGCCGGTACATGCGCTAGTGAGGCGCCGGCATTCACTGCGTAGAAAGAGACAGCTGGAGCTGCCCGAAACTTGAAAGATTGGGTTGATCGGGGTTGACATAGTTTTCAATGAAAGGACGATTCCCCAGGCAGCAACGAGCACATACTACTAATAATAATTGTTGGGGTTTAACGTCCCAAAACCAGGATATGATTATGAGGGACAACGAGAACACACGAACGCAGTTGAAGGTTTGTCGAAGAGAAGAACCAGCACGACACGCCAACTGCCTCTCGCGCCTATCAGTGTAACGTATAATGACTCTAGAACGTGTTCTTGGCCAACTTGGTGCTTAGGTTTGCTGGTGCAACGTAGGCGATGTGAAATAAAGAGATGATTCCTCTGATGATCACGTTATCTGTTAGTCTTCTGTAACCGGCTGCCTCTCATACCACACATGCAGAATGCTTATAATGCTTTCTACTTTAGCACTAGCCGCGTGTAATCTCAGTGATACACAGATACCGTGACATGTGCATGTGTGCGGGTGCCATCATGCGTTTAAAAAGGGTGCGTGATAAAACGTACGCTGACAATGTTTAATTAAGTAGTAATGTTTATTAGAGCGAGAACTCTACCACGCTACGTCTCCCAAGATCACTCATCGTGTCGCAAGACCTTGAGCCGCCAAAGCGCTAGTGTTGCAGGCGTGACATCACGTCACGTGATTCGCTGCGGAGACGCGTCGCAACTGCACTCGCTCGGAGCCTCGCCGCTGCAGTGCCATGTGACCAGGCGAAGGCTTAAAGGAAGGATAACACTAGGAGGGAGCGTTGCGTGACAATCTTGAAGCCTATAGTCAGATACAACTTTAGAAGTCAGCGGCATTTCCTCGTCAAAGGCGGATGCACACAAGCCTGCACCAATGGGTGCGCAGTGCAGACTGAAGGTCGAGACAGACGGTACGATTTTCCATGCGATGCGACATCCGACGCGGCGGAGGGGAAACCGGAATGGTGACCTTTCATAGCACGGACAGCCACCATTCTGGCTGTCGCACCGCCGGGTCGGACGTCGCATCCGAAGGAAAATCGTACCGTCTGTCTCGGCCTTGACGTCATGAGATGGACAGCCGGTGAGCCCGCCTTCGGAGAACGTTGCGAAGTGCATGAGCGGGACTATTTCAGTCGAAGAGGCGACCGGCTGCTGCGCTTCGGTTATCTGGGCGGGGCCTCCACGGACTTCCTAAGTTGTATCCGACTAGTCATAAAAATTAAAGGATCAATAGGCCTTGGTCACGTGATAGGCAAGTGATTCTATCGGTTGCGCTTGTTGCGAGTGCTGCGGGGGCCTAACCCTACCCAGGACGCACCGCGCGCACTTATGGGGAGGGGCGGCGTCAGAGGAGGTTGGCTTGCCGAGGCTAAAGTCACTGGAACGGGAAAAGTACCGCGACCGTCGTGCTCGCCGCCATATTTGGTCCAGCGTGGCCGAAGCTGCGGCGGTGCGGCGTTGATTTCTCGCGGAGTAACGCATGTTTTACGCATAGCGTGCGCTTTTGTAGCCACGAATGAAGCATACCGTTGTCCTCTGACTGATTAGGAAAGTAATAGCGGCAAGTTTCACTTGCCTACTGCGCACGCACGCGTACTAACGCGATAAAAAAAGCGAACTGCGCGGCATTTACGCGCTCGGCTGTCTGCATTTATTAACTTCAATAACATTTGCTGGCAGGCTAGTTGGTGATGCATAGTTCATGGGTAAAATACAGCACAAACCAGACGATTAACACAAGGAAGACACGGGACAGAGTGCTGACTTTAACTAACAGTTTATTCTTGGGCGAGCTTACCTATTTATGCAAAACGATCAAAATCAGACAAGATATCTCCCAAAAATAACAGATCAAGAAAAACATTAACAAAAAAAAGAACTTGAATTTTTGTCAGCACGTAGGGGATGAATTTTTATGTTCTGGAAGAGATGACGCAGTGGCGCACGTGTTTGTGGTAAGGGCTTTTTTGTTTTCTTGATCTGTTATTTTTGGGAGATATCTTGTCTGATTTTGATCGTTTTTCATAAATAGGTAAGCTCGCCCAAGAATAAACTGTTAGTTGAAGTCAGCACTCTGTCCCGTGTCTTCCTTGTGTTAATCGTCTGGTTTGTGCTGTATTTTACCCATGAACTATGCATTTATTAAATGTTCTTAGCGCATTTCTGTGACTTTGCATCTATCTATCTATCTATCTATCTATCTATCTATCTATCTATCTATCTATCTATCTATCTATCTATCTATCTATCTATCTATCTATCTATCTATCTATCTATCTATCTATCTATCTATCTATCTATCTATCTATCTATCTATCTATCTATCCGCCCCCGACTTTGCGCTGTCCTGGCCGCTTCGTTAATCGGAAGTACACCAAATTTGGTATGGCATAACATGACTGTATGACGAATTTAAATTAGGGTGATAACATGAAAATAATGACAGGCATGCCATGTACGACATGATTTACATGCCACGCTCAGGGTGCGATCGCGGCCGCTTCGATAGCTTGATACACAACAAAATTGGTATGGCGTGACAAGAGTGTATGACGAACATAAGTGACTGGTTATAACGTGCAAATCATGACAGACATGCCATGTAAAATATGATTTACATGACATGGTTTCGGGGCGCTCGCGGTCGTTTAATGAAATGCATATATACCAAAATTTTTATGACGAGCTATTTCTGTATGACGAACGTTAGTGATAAGTGGTAACATGAAAATCATGACTTCCATGTCATGTACGGCATGACTTACTTGCCACGCTCATGCTGCGATGGCGGGTGGTTCGCTAGCTTGAAATGCACCCAAATTGGTATAGCGTGAGGTGACTGTATGACGAGCACGAATGACAAGTGGTAACGTGAAAATCATGACGGTATCTAAGTTGGTCATACAGTCACGTCACGCAATACGATTTTGGTGCATATCAAACACGCGAACCGGCCGCGAGAGCATCATGAGCATGCCATGTAAATCATGCCTTACATGACATGCGTGCCATTATTTTCATGTTACCACATGTTATTAACGTTCGCATTACAGTCCCGTCACGCTATACCGATTTTGGTGCATATCAAGCAAGCGAACCGGACGCGAGAGCATCATGAGCATGGCATGTAAATCATGCCTTAGATGACATGCGTACCATTATTTTCTTGTTACTGCACGGTATTTATGTTGGTCATACAGTCACGTCACGCAATACCGATTTTGGTGCATATCAAACACGCGAACCGGCCGCGAGAGCATCATGAGCATGGCACGTAAATCATGCCTTACATGACATGCGTGCCATTATTTTCATGTTACCACCTGTTATTTACGTTCGCATTACAGTCACGTCACGCAAACCGATTTTGGTGCATATCAAGCAAGCGAACCGGCCGCGAGAGCATCATGAGCATGGCATGTAAATCATGCCTTACATGACATGCATACCATTATTTTCATGTTACCGCAGGGTTTTTATGTTCGTCATACAGTCACGTCACGGAATACCGATTTTGGTGCATATCAAGCAAGCGAACCGGCCGCGAGAGCATCAGTCATTATTTTCATGCTACCACCTGTTGTTTGTGTTCGTCATACAGTCACGTCAGGCGGTACCAATGTGTAGCAGTCAGTTTTCATAGCGCGCTGATCATTATATGTGAACCCAAAGGCGTCAGTTTTACGCCAAACATAATAAAATGTTATTGTGCATGAACCTCCTGCGACAACCACGCGAAACAAGCTGCACTAGTGCAGGGTAGGCGCAAACATTCCCCGAAACATTCGCGAATTCTCAATGAAGCGCTTACCTGACAATGCGGGTATCAGTCGTGGGAACAAATTTTTCCCGCCTAATTCTGTGCAGCCACACAGCCCGTCGTTTGGCATCCTTTTTCCCGCCGGGAATAGCAAAGAGGGCCTTACCCGGGCATTCTTCGATGCCTCGATAGGCTTTCGATGAAGTCTCAAAGCGATACGGGATGTTGTAATGTTCCTGCACGCTTTCCTGAGCCTATAAAAACAATCGCCCTCCAAAGCGGCGTGCGTCTGCGGCCGGGAGACACTTGCGAGGCGAGCGGGCTGGACCATTTATGTGGCGAAGCCGTCGAAAGAGCGCGGCGGCGAAGAGAAAAGTAACGCGGTACTTTTCCCGTTACAGTGACTTTAGCCGAGGCTAGCGGAATCACGTGACACTCCCTCCCATAGTTTCTTTTTTTTTCCTTCCTTCATGGGTATAACGGCTACTTCGCCCGCCGGCGCTTGGTCGCTCATTGCTCATTGCTCAGTCGAGCCATGGATAGCGCGCCGGCTGGGCCGTCTGTGCGCGCGCTTCAGCGCAAGCGACAGGGTGAATCCGATCGTCCAGTAGATGTAGCTACACGGCTGGCTGCGAAATCTCAAGCAAAGGCAAAGTTCGTGCTGAAACACCGGAGAAAAGGACGGCCTGATTAGCACGTTATAGAGAAGCTTACCAAGCGCGTAAGCGTGCCAAGGTCGAAGCTACCGCAGCCACTGCATGTGTGCATAGTCTTTGCAAAACCAAGCCAAATATACCTTTCGCTCGTTGCAACTAGGTTTAGAAGAGTTAAACTTCAGCCATTTTTCCCTCCCTTGTGAATTCATCTAACCGACTGCTTCGTATCCAATCGCAGGTACGACATCCACCCACTGGTAAAGTTCACCATGGTGCCGTACCTGCTTACCGACGAGGGCTACTCACTGATGGTGGCTGACACCGATCGCCAGTCGTGGCGCACTGCAACCACCGACATGCATCCGGACTGCCTGCGCGCTTACGGCGTCTCGCTGGACCTGAAAGCCGTGCTTGAACGGATGATGCGCGTGCGCAACGACCTGTCGGCGCTTGAAGTGATCTCGCGCGCTCAGCACCCGTACTCACCTCGTTACTACGAGTTCAAACAGCTGCCCGCGCTCACCCGGGACCGAATCAGCGACAGCGCCTGGCTGGATGTCTTCAACAAATACCTCCAGCCGGACATGCAGGTACGCGCACGGGCGCACGCTGCGGCAGTCCGGCTCTCGCGCTGTACACTGCGAGAGGGCGCACTTGCAGATAGATAAAAAAAAGCAGAAGAAAGAAAGCGTAGGTTATTTAGGTGGTCCCTCGTGCAATTTTCGAGCCACCGATCTTGAACCGCGGGTTGCGCGGAATCACGGTTGCAGAGGGAATGCAAAAAGAACGGCAGCTTTACAGGCACGCAGTCCGAAGTTGATGAGTAGAATATTATCAAAATACGTCAAAAGTCAAAGCTGGTTCTGCCCGAAAGGCGAAGCACTGGTATCGATAGCAAAGCAACGAACATCATTATAAAGGTTCGCCGTTTTATTGGCCCTATATCTTCCAGTAAGCATTCATTTACTAATTAAATTAACGACCATGGCGCCTGCGCGTACATAGATATACACGAACACACCACACCCGATGACCGCCGGAACTGTGGCTTTCACAACACCGACCTGGTGAACAGCGCGAACCGAAGGGAGCAAAAGCGTCGAGTTGTGGCTCGCTATTGTGCTTTTTTGGGTAACGTGAGTTGCAGCAATAAAGGGAACCTGTAACGCTTTTTCACCATGGTCAGAAAACGCTGGCGATCGGTAGTCGAGATTCCTGAGAACACGCGAGCCAAACGTTATAGCGCAGCACACGGCTTGGAATTTACAATTAATCCTCAAAGTCAGCTAGAAATCGCTGCCTCTTCTCTCTACAGATGATGCCATATACCCAAATTACTGCGCCATATACCGAAGTCCACGGCCGTTGGCTGATATCAGCATGGCGAGCTGCATAGTTACCGTGGCCGCCGCGGGATGCCGCCACGTGCCCGCGCGCTCGCTCGCGATCACACAAAGTGAGCCGCGCGTTGGAAGAAAAAAAAAATAAAGTGCTCAAGGTCATGACGCGCGCTGACGAAGGGACGCATCTTCTTTGCCCCCTTTTCATCCCCCTCCCTGCGTAGCTTTCAGCGCGCTCGCTGGTACGAAAACAGAGAGGAAGCACTTAAAGCGTGCGGCAAATCCTTGTATCTACGCTCGTACTTGACAGAGTCTACAATTTTTGGCGGCAGTCGACTCGTGAGGCAATAAGCGCTTTTACTGAGACCATTAGACGAATACTTGGAAAAGTGTGGCAGGGCCCCTTTAAGCGCGCGGAGATTCGGGGCAACACGAAGGAAGCAACTCGTTCAGCCTCTGGAACAGCCGCATATTACTTGCAAAATAAGGTGCACGCGACACATTTATTGCGATAGCAATTATATGAACACTCCAGGAGCATTTCTGCCGTCACCGGCGGTGTCGTAGTCGCCGTGATGTTCCGTAGAACGTCTAAAGGCGATAACATCGCCCCGCGCAACGTATGTTCTATGTGCGAGTGAAAGCGTGCGAGGGCAGCCGACAATCGCGGCTCAAGCGAAGTTGAAACGCACCGGCTGTCCTCCGTCGTGCGAAAGGCATGTCCAGGAGGTGGGAGACTGCGTGACTCTGGCGGAAACTGCGTACTTTGATCGGCCTGGCGCGGTTGCTCGAACGCTACCTTGACAGGGATTAGCAGACGGTTCATACCTCTGTACGTGCTACGTTCTTACGGCGCAGTTTGCGTTGAAGCGGTAGACAGCACAAAGGTCGCTTGGCTCGCTGCAGCGGCCGCGTTTCCTTACACCGGCGTTTTGCTGAGTTTCATTAGGTTGGATGCTAATAAGAGGGAGCTGATAGCCTTACTTCGTATAACGTTCCAATTTGTTGCTATCGCATTGATTGATTCACCCTTGTGGCGAAACTGTGATTTTTTATGAACTTCACCGCTGTTTGACACTCGACAACCCGCGCTGAGTACAGGAGATTATTACTTTCGAGTGGCTCCAAGTAAAAAATGGATTCATTTTCCAGATGTTTCTGAATCAACTCTGTTCCTTATTCATGGGGAGCGACGACGAAGACGTCGAGATGCAATTTTCAAGCGTCTTTCATGGTCAAGTTGCGAGAAGGGGATGTTGAGCTTCTTCTTTACCGATATGGATATAGGTGGGGGGAAATCGGAGTCGGCTGGCAAATAATTCCAGGAACGCTTTTCCTTACCTTTTCCCGGCTGTGCCTAAATTGGGAATATAAACTGATGCCTGGTTTCCTTGGGAACGGTTTAGGTTGGTTCTGTGTTGTTATTAAGTTGTTTTTCGTGAACTTAAATTGTTCAGCTGCAATAGATGTGATAACGCCTGTTCATAACAAAAAGGTAAGATAACTCTTTGTCACCGCCCATTTTCAAAGGGGATGCCTTTTAGAAAACAGCACTAACAAGGGTTGCACATGCATAAATGATAAGAAGGCAAGCGGGGGAGCAGCTCTCGCCGTAGCACTATATACTTGCATAGTGCACCGCATGCGCAATGCGGAAGTTTAGGGTTCGGCTCCCATCGGTTGCAAGTTGTTATTTTTCGTGCACTCTAACCTGATCCTATAATCACTGCGCTTCAGTTAATTAATAAATAAAAATAACCTCCCCTATTCTTTCATTGGCTTTATGTAGCCCTGATTAACGAAATCGAGCCCTTCGATCGATTCGCCGTGTTTCGGTCGATTCGTTCGTGAGAAGCCCAGTAATTCGAATTTACACTACTACCAATGTAAGCTGATGCTGTGAGAAATGACTGTTCACACACAACCACTGCTAATAAGAGAGCGGCGGAGCGGCAAAAGTGCCGCGAGTTCAAGGCTATACGTTCTTTCACGCTGCGAAAACCACAGCAGCATTTAGCCGTACACGCGACCTCTTTCGGTCATAAGACATAAGATAACACACTTCACAATGGATGAAAAAAAAAAGAAAATGAAGCGATGATGGGCTTCTCACAATGGCCTGCCTTTGGTTCCTGGCTTTTCTGAAGATGGGGAAGTAAACAGTTCTTAGAATGCAACATCAGGGGCCTTAAGCCGCCGTCGTAATCAAATACCTGCGTGGCCATAACCATGCTCTTTAAAGAATGAAGGAGCAGGTCCGACTGCGTAAACGTATGGGGCAGACTTTGCGCCCCCCCACCCCTTAGACGATTAGGGGTGGGGGGCTCCCCTGCCCCTTCATGTGCACGATCGATGTGTGTGTACAGTGAAACGTGCGTTTCGAGCCATAATGCATGAGTGCGCACGGACCGCCATCACCTGGAACGAGCGATGGCAGGTTCATATGTGTCTTGACACCATCAACTCACTCCCGGCCGCCATCTTAACGGTTTGCACGCGCTAGGGCCAGTGTTTCCTTGTGCCCTGGAGACGCGTCCTTGTCACGCGTTCTAGCTCAAGTGGCGAGTTGGGCGTGTTGGTACATAATTACCAGATACTGCAGCCCAAGAAACACACCGGACGGGGGGAAAAAATGGCAAGGACGAGCGCTGAACTTGCAACAACTTTTATTGGGAAATTCGCACGCATATACTTGCTGTCCGACACAGACGTCATCAGCTGCACATGCGTAAATACGCCATATCTGAAAGTCTGTGTGGATGGGACGCTTACGCCCCCCTCCCCGAGATAGGAAATACGTTCGGCTTCTACGATTTCTCGAGTGACGCGCGTTTTGCTAGCTCTTTCCCTACCGAGATTTTTTACCAGAAAGGATACAAATATAGCGATTTTTTTATTTGCATAAATGATTTCATGTGTGTTCAAACAACTGAGAAAGAGATAATGGAAGGCGCTTTATTTGCAAGATGCACGAAAAAAAAGTTTTGATTCGCTATAAAGGATTGGCTTCTCTGCATTGCACCGCGGAGAGTATCGGTACCTCTCTAGTTCTCGGTGCAGATAATACCTCTTCAAAATTTAAAAACTAAAGCAAAGTGACAAGCGAGGCCCTGAAAAGACACCTTGGACGCCCCTGGTGGCGCTTTGTTTACATCTATCGACGTCCACTGCCGATACGTTAAGACACGGTCGTTGTCCGAATATGATGGTTCAGAGAAGATATACTGTTCTGCGTCGTCGCCGCCGCACTCAGAGGAGAACAGAAATTATTCTTCACTCTCTGAGTCCGACAAAACTTTGGCGAACAAGCGTCCTTTTTTTTTCTTTTTGCGATCGCAGCTGTTGCCGATGCACGCGCTCAAACACACATAGGAGGACGCCATTTTTAATTCCGGTTGTCGGAATTAAATTGTTTCTCGACCGAAATGCATGCTTTGAGCGAGTTTTTAAACATTTTACGGAGCCATCTGCCGAAACCAAGGACAACTCAGCAAGATAGATCAGGGTGGCTTGATTGCGGCACCGCGAAACGCTTGTTTCAGCGTGGACGAGGCAGCTCGATCGTCTTCTGTGGGAACGGTACAAACCGTGTGGACGAGCTCAGCTCGTCTTCGGTAAGAAAAGGGTTGATGACGGAAGTGTTCTTGAGGTCGGGTGAGCAATCCTGACAGGTCATACAATGGCTAGCCAGGAAAACTTCAAAACCTTTTCCTTAATGCGCATTTTTCACGTTGTTAGCATGCTCTTTTAAACTGTCTGGAATTATTCGAATGCATCTTACGCTCCCCAAGAGCGGGTCAAGGTGCCAGAACTGTGGCGCACAGCCCTTCTGGTCCGACCTCTCCCCACTAAAATGGACAGAGATGAACACACCGCACGACGTGAGGCGCGCGCTCGGGCGCTGGAGCTACAATATGGACAGAAGACAGGTGTCTACTACGTGGACGTCGCTGGCCCAAACCCCGAGGGGTGGTACACGGATGCAGCTATTCACGAAGGAACACAGGTGGATGGGCTAACCTTTAGGGCGTATACTGTAACACAGGCTGAAGAGGTCGCCATTGCCCTTGCGGCCTCTCACAGTAATGCCAGATGCATTATTACGGATTCGCGGGGCGCGTGTCGCAACTACGTAGCAGGGTACATCTCACCCTTAGCCTACAAAATACTGCGCAACTGCATAAGGGACGCGGACCCTCACCCGAAACGTATTATTTGGACTCCGGGTCATCAGGGATTGCGGGGAAATGAGGCTGCAGATGCGGCTGCCCGAGCGCTCATTTCCGGGTTTCCTCCATCAATCCCAATGGAGACAGACGGGGAGGGTTACCCTCTCCTCCGGTATAGGGAAATTCTAGAATATTAGAAGGAAATTCATCGCCGCTACCCTCCTCCTGCGAGAGGGTTGAAGAAAGCAGATGAGCGCATCCTATTAAGACTCCAGACAAACACAATGTTATGTCCTGCCATCATAAAACATTTCGACCCTACGGTCACAGGACAGTGCCAGCACTGTGGGGAGGTGGCAGACACCTACCACATGGTGTGGGCCTGTCAAAACAACACAGCCCTTACTACTCACCCGAACCCTACACGAGAGGACTGGGAGGCGGCCCTTCTCGGCTGCTCAGACCTTCAGGCCCAACAGGCCTTGGTACAGAGAGCCAGGGCGGCGGCTTCAGCCAATGGGGTCCCGGAATAGAGACTCCACCTAGTCTGTAGGAACCTCTAAAGAGGTCCCACACCTCTCCTTGTAAATAAATGCTTTTCACCACCACCACCACCCATGGGGAGAAAAACAAAACATGCGGCCGGTGTTATATCGGCATTGCACCCGCGTGTCCTGAATTTAGGCAGTGTTTGGAATAACAGCTACGACCACGTCCTGCGCCTCGGAGCACGTATTATACAGCAAGTTTGCTGGATCACTGGCAATCTGAAAAGCTCTAACTGGGCTGCCGCATATATACATGAGGCACAACACGCCGCATACGTTGCGTCAGTGGTGCGCCTCACAATCGTATCGTGGTTTGGGCACGTAAAGCTCCAGAATGAGCCTTTTTTTAACGTCCGTTGGCTATTGTTCGTTTAGCGCTACCCGAATTCCAAGCGTGACAGAGCAACCATAGCACAAATTACTGCAGTGCAGTGGCGTAAATCATGTGGGGTCCGGGGGAGTCCCCACCCCTCTTGTATTCAGGCTGGGGGTACACCCCTTGCAAGTGTGCCCCCTTGAGATTTATCTTTCAAACATCGTATATGAATTGCTTGACAGTGGATATAGCGCACTCCCCCTAAGATAAACTATGAAATTCGAAGCCCATCCAATGAGTGGAAACGAAGTGCAAGTGTTAAAGCTGATTATCGTTTCGAAAGGCACTGTAGCGCTTAGGCTTCCTGAAAGGCTACGGGCGACTTCGGACGTGCCGCGAATATTTATTATGCTGGGCTTTGAAGCGCTAAATAAATAAGGTTACCCTAACATCTACCGTTATTTATTTATGTGGGCGATTTATGGGAGGCCGTTCACAATGAAGTATGAATGCGATTGCTCGAATGTAAGTGTGTTATTTAAAAAAAAAAAGATTGTTGGTGAACATAAACACGCTTTACAAGAAAGATTCCAGGGGTACATGGTGGGGGGCTAACAGTCAGACACGATGGGGAATGGACCTTTACGCATTATCATAATAATAATAATAATAATAATAATAATAATAATAATAATAATAATAATAATAATAATAATAATAATAATAATAATAATAATAATAAGTGCTAGCATTTTCATTTGATGGTTTAACCCGAGTGACATATTAGCTAGAAATATGCCGGAGCCTCCACCTACGAGTTACACTTATAAACTAACTTTGCCAACTACATTGGCTGCACAGGCCCATGCTCGTGTTCTTGTTAATTTATTTGAAAACGCCATTTTAATTTTTATATATTTAAAAATAAAACATATTTATGAAAAACAAAATGGCCGCTGTGGCATCAAGATGTGTGTGTGTTGTGTGTGTGCGTGCGAACGCGCGCGCGCGCGTGTGTGTGTGTATGTTTGTGTGTGTCCCTTGAGATTTTGCTGGATTTACGCCGCTGTCATGATACTGAAACCTCGGCTACATGAATAAATTAAACAATAGAGTTACTGTGCTCTTCAATCCGGCTTAATAGAAGGTGTTTCTGAACGCGTTGGTGATGCACGATGGTTCACTTCTTGCAGGTCGGCCCTGAAGACCTTCTCCTGGTCTCCAGTCAGGGCCCGTTCTTTTTGCTGTGGGGCGTGTTGTCCCGCTACGAGAAGATCATGGCCGACGTGCTGTTGGTCTTAGGCTGGAAGGTTAGTATGACACATTCTGAGCACAAGTGACGTGACCGTACACCGATGAATTTTTTACACGTGGTACATTTCGTCCTGTCCGTCTAGTGCCATGCATATGGATGGCGCACTATATATGTCTGCGCCATTCAGTACGGCACTAGCTAGAAATTTATTTCAATAACGCCAAACAATGGCGTATAGATCACAGTGTTCTATTAAACACACACGATGCGGGTCATCCGCATGATCACGGTCACCTGTACACGCAAATCTGCAGGTTTTCTGAGAAGTTGAGAAAGGTTTCATAAAATTTTCATTTTCTAAGCTCCCAAAGCAACTATAGGTAGATGTCACGGACGTGGTAGTGAACTATACGTATCACTTTCTACACCTGAATATATGAACAAAATTCTTCATTCCGTCTTGAAGATTTTTTTTTTTCAACTCTTCAAACCTCCGCCTTCCCCTTAATTTGCGTCTTGTGACATCTAAGTGTCCTTTCTTGACAATGAAGGGAAAGCTACGGGGGGGCGCAGCATTTGCACATGTACTCCTACGCGTATAGTAGTCCGGTATGGCGCGCGTTTCGCACCGCTGTGGAAAGTGATGGCTGCGAGCAATCAGCGTTTCACATCGACGCACACGCCCGCTGAGCGTTCGAGGTACACGTAAAAGGCGTGACTTTCTCACGCGTGCGAAAACGCGAAGTGACAGCGCATAAAGCAAAACAATTAGAAATGCGTCTCTGGTCTCTGGTGTGAGCTGCGTCCTGTCTCAAACAGCTACATGCAGAAAATAAAGGAGAATTTTTTATATCTCACGCAGAAAATAGCGACACAATTGTGGGACTAGACATTCATTAGCGGTAGGATACGCGTGCATTGGCTGTGTAGCCTTCGCTTCATTGCCAAGGAAAGCTGTCCGTGAGTAAAGGAGCACAGTACACGAGTAGTTTTACGCCGCGCCGCTGTCGTAGTGACAATGCTAACGCCATAATTGCCAGCGCTGCCTCGATACCCCATTAGTAAATGGCGTTCTGCTGCTGAGCTCGATAGTCGCGTATTCGATACTGGCTGCGGCACGCGCACTAGAAATGCAGTACCTCTCATGTATGGGGGCGAAATGCAATACCTCCCGCGCGCACCGGGATTCACGTTCACGTTAACCAACCCTTAGTGGTGCAAATTAACTGAAGTCCCCCTGTACGGCGTTCCTCACCATAACTAGATCGTGATGTTTGCTGGTTCCTGAGACACCAGAATTTATTTTATGAACATATCCAGAAATCGTTGCCTATCGGCGGTGAAGCTTCTTGTGAACATATGATCCAAACGATCCTAGAAAACTTGGAAAATTAACAACTAAAAAGTTGATCAAGAAATTTTTGTTAATTATTCATTTCAATACAACTTTAGGTGCGGCAAAGTATTTTCGCCTCGACGTATATAGAGTGCGTTTGCGAAGACGACAGATATACCTGACTGCCACAACATTTTTATTTTAAAAATCTGTATTGTCTAAAAAAAACACCCTGAGCGAGGTACTCTGTATTTATTTTGACCACCTGCAGGGTTCTTTTGTCATGTGTCATTTGCAAAGGAAGTTCCATTGCAGTCTTTCTCTTTGGGACCTAAAACTGCGTGAAATATCATGTATGTCTCTGTTATTGTTACAACGAAAATTTGATTTCACGGGTTCCTGAATTTAAGTATACTAGCGTCCTTACATTTCACCCCCATAGAACTGCGGCCGCCGCGGCCGAGATCGAACTCGTGATTTTCGAGCTCAGCTGCGCAGCGCCATAGCCGCTATAAGTCGTGGCGGCGGGTGACATCGCTAGTTAAGTCTTTCAGTATTTCTGCTATCTCAATTTTATTATCCGGCTCCGTGTTTCGTAGTCAAACCACCTCAATATTTATGCTTTCAAGGTTAATGTCGTCGGTAATTCGTTCCGCGGCGCTAATATTTGTAGACTATTTCAACTCTTGATTCTTTTCGGCTTTGTGCCTCATCGTGTCTGACGCTATAGGTCAGGGGCGTAGCCAGAAATCTTTTTCGGGGGGGGGGGGGGGGTTCAACCATACTTTATGTATGTTCGTGCGTGCGTTTGTATGTGTGCGTGTATATATGCGCGGGGGGGCCCCAACACCCCCTTGGCTACGCCCCTGCTAGAGGTATCAGTCATCATGAGTATCAGTGAGTTGGTTGGACACGCAATCAGAAATGAATAGAATATGAAGAAAGGAACGTTTCGAGGAGTGAGCCCCTGAACCGCTTTAGATGCCATTCACGATTCGCGAAATTATGCGCGAATCGAGCTTGCTTCTGTTTTCACACGACTTAGCAGTGCGACGTTGCAAAGAGCATCCATCACCGTCAGGACGTTTGTCGTGCGTATACATTACGTACAAATACACTTGACCAGCTGTACAGCGGGACAGCTGGAAGTGTGTCCGCCCATAAATTTATCGCTACATTGTAATATAATAATTGTTGGGGTTTTACGTCACAAAACCACGATATGATTATGAGTGACGCCGTAGTGGAGGGCTCCAGAAATTTTGACCCTCTGGCGTTCTTTAACGTGCACCTAAATCTACGTACACGGGCCTCAAGCATTTCGCCTCCATCGAAATATGCGGCCGCGGCCGGGATTCCATCCCGCGACCTTCGGGTCAGCAGTCGAGCACCATAACCACTAGACCACCGTGACGGGTTATCGCTACACTCATTCCATGGTATCTGGCCCAGTGGCCGGCGTTGAGTCGCATGCTGTATCGAGGACACACGTCTCTATGGCTGCGTTCTTCACGATAAGCCACTGCCTGTGGTGACCGCCAGTGGGTGTTCAGTAAGCCTGGGCGTGGTGTCACCGTCAACTTTGTTTCCTCCGTCGTATTTTTTACCGCGCGCATTATCGGCAAGATTCTCGTCGCAAAAGTGTATTGAATGTGATCGGCGGAACTGGTATATCGCTTCCGGTCCTGCTGTTTAGGATACGACGCGACTGATATATCGAAATGACCTTCCTTTGCCAGGTAGTCATGGACGAGGCGTACGCCTTCTCGGCAACGCTTTCCGAGTGCTCCAAGATCGTCAGCTTCCGGGATTCGCCCGTGGTGAGCGCCGACATCTGCGTGAACTCACTGCTGCAGCTGGCACCGGCCGCCCTAGGCCACATACTGTTGGGCGCCATTGGGCGCATGGGCATGGTGAGGCGCTCGGGGGCGATCACCGAGCACATACGCAACGCATCGATCCACTCCTTCGAGACTCTCGCTTGGATGGACGCAAACACTTCCAAAGCTAATGTGGTGCGTTCCCAGTTTTTTCGCTTTATCGCACAGCTCTTTTACAGGACCCATTTGGTCGCTAGGTGGTCCGAAGAAACGTCAGGGCTGCACGCGACACTTACGGGCAACGAGTGTAACTGCTATTAATTGCAACTTTGAAGACGTCGAAAGAATGTGGATTACATTTACGGCCGTCAGGCGCTGGCATGCGAGCCCGTGCTGCTAACAGAAGTGATGTCCCAGATTCAGCGTTCTTCAGAGCTCCCCGGTGCCAGAATGCGCGAGATTCAGGCGTTCGCTCGGGCATGTTTGTGTATGATGTCACCACTGCTTGCGATGATGCTTACTATACAAGCAGCAGTATTAAATGTAGGGCCTTCGCTATAGACGCACGTATAAACTCTCTAATGTCATTCCATGTCAAGCGTCGCGCGTCTTTTAGCGACCATCTCTCACATTTCCTTTTTAAAAATTGTGCATCTCAGTTTACTGTCCCACGCAGAGCATCTTCTCAACAAAATATTGCTATATTGCTGAAAAAACATTTTGTCTTCAGTGACGCGCTTTAGAAGTGCGATTATGTGTTAACAAATTAACTAATATATTTTGTTTGGGTGAATTGATACAAAAGTTCGCCTGTAGAACGTTTAATGACTAGAATTTATTATGCGGTAGCGTTTGTTCGCAATGGAGAACCTTTCAAATAAGAAGGAAAGGGTCTGTATGTGTCAGCGACACGTAGATTGTGTTATACACATCTGGATTGTGCTTTTTTACTGGACAGATGTCGTGATGACATGCTTGGCGTCATGCTTACGTGCATGCTTCGTTTCCTGCCTATGGCCGCTGAATAACAGTTGGTAGTTGGCGCTTCTCAGTTTCTTCCCTGTCCTCTTTTTTTCGTCGTTTAAGCTTTGCGCCGAGAACAACATGTTTAGCAAGCATAGACACCAACTAACCCAGTAGGAAGTTCTAGTGGGGGCCGGGAATGTTTTTTACGTGTCGACGATTCGACAAGGTTTCGCCAAAACGACAGTATTTTTACCAAGGAAAGTACCGCGAATTTTACTACTTCTTTTAATGCACTGCACTGTTCTAGGCGTGTGCTGCACAGTAAAAATATTTCGGGACGAATACATCACATGTGTTTTATGAGGAAATGTCACAAATATGCACGATTTCCTATTTCGGTCTGTTTTTAGTCGCCACTTTCTTTTCGCGGAGGTGCATTAAAAGACAGAACTAACGTGCATTGGATAGGCCTTCATGTTGACATTCCATATCCGTCACTATCTCATTTTAATTTTAGTATTCCGCAAGATACCAATTTCTCAAGTTTGCACAATTCTGCATTACCAATTCGCCACAGCGCACGACGGTTGCCGCTCGCGTGGTTGCGCTGTGACAAGGATTCTACCGGCACACGATGGTTCGACTGAGTTGGTCAGCCCTATGCGATGCATTAAAATTATCCCATTTCGCACAATGACTTGGACCTGCGTAATTTTTACTCGCCAGGGGCCGTTTTACAAAGCACTGAATTGCTAATTTCTCACGGCTATTGGTTGACTGGCTTGGCTAATGTCTGTAGCGTCAGGATCTGCCGGAAATTTCTTTCACTAACAGTGCTAGTGTGAGAACGTTTCGTGCGTACGGACGCAGTTTCCTCATATATAGCGTTATCGGTGAAATTAAAACTGCGACCCCCGCACGCGTGCCTTCGCGCCAACGTGTTTTCACGTGTTCTGCGATAGGGCGAACTTACATGCATGTATACAGGCAATATCGCCTAAAGGGACGTTGGCACGAAGGAAATATGCCTGCTGCTGTGTTAGAGTATCGTGTATCTTGTTCTTGTGCGAGTGTTTGATCCTAACTAAGGGCAAATGTCTCTTTTTATTACTGTATATATATATATTTTTTGTGCGAGATACTATTCCGCATTGTGCAACAGGACCAGCACCAGCCACGGTCAGCAGAGTCCGTGAGAACTGGCCTATAACGCAAGAATGCGTTCATTGTAAATAATATATATCAATAAAAATTACGGCAGATCCCACGCACTGTGGGAATCGATGCAATGCGAAGCAGTCAGCAAAGAACTGCATACATCGCTTTGTTTTTCTTTGAGGCAAATGAAGTCATTCATGTCATAACATCTAGTTCACTATATATCGCATTTTTTTCATGCAGGCATGCATGTACAACCTGTTAGATATCATGCTAATAAAACGTATATTCTGCTATATATGATGCATGACTTGTCATTTATGTTCGTTGCGCACTCATGTCATGCCATACCAACTTTGGTATATGTCCAGTTAACAAAATGGCCGCTAGCGCACCAAAAGAGTGATATGTAAATCATGTCGTAAATGACATGCATGTCATGATTTGCATGTTAGGACCTGTCACTTACGTTCGTCATGGAGTCACATCGTGCAATACCAATTTTAGTGTATATCAAGCTAGCAAACCGGCCGCGAGCGCACCATGACCGTGGCATGTAAGTGATGCAATACATGACATGCATGTCATGATTTTCATGTTACCACTTGTCATTTATGTTCGTCATGCAGTACCGTCACGCAAAACCAATTTTAGTGTATATCAAGCTAGCGAATAAGGCGCGAGCGCACCATAAGCGTACGTGGCAAGTAAGTCATACCTTACAAGACATGCATGTCATGATTTTCACGTTACCATCTGTTATTTATCTTCTTCATACAATCACGTCATGCAATACCAATTTTGGTGTATATCAAGCTATCGAACCGGCCTTGAGCGCACCATGAGCATGGCATGTAAATCACGCTGTACATGACATGCATGCCATTGTTTTCATGTTGCCACCTGTCATTTATGTTCTTCATACAGTCACGCCACGCAATAATACCAATGTTGGTGTATATCAAGCGAGCGAAACGGCCGCGAGCGCACCATGAGTGTAGCATGTAAGTGATGCCATACATGACATGCATGTCATGATTTTCATGTTAGCACTTGTCATTTATGTTCGTCATACACTCTTGTCACGCCATACCACTTGTGATATATATCAAGTTGACGAAGCAGCCGCAAGAGCACCAAGACTTTGGCATGCAAATCAAGCCGTTCATAATATGCATGTCCTGATTTTCATGTTATGACCCTCATTTATGTTCGTATTACAGTCATGTTACGCCATACCAATTTTGGTATATATCTCATTAACGAAACGACCAGGAGAGCACAAAGTCGTAGGCGGCTAGATAGATAGATAGATAGATAGATAGATAGATAGATAGATAGATAGATAGATAGATAGATAGATAGATAGATAGATAGATAGATAGATAGATAAGATAGATAGATAGATAGATAGATAGATAGATAGATAGATAGATAGATAGATAGATAGATAGATAGATAATAGATAGATAGATAGATAGATAGATAGATAGATAGATAGATAGATAGATAGATAGATAGATAGATAGATAGATAGATAGATAGATAGATAGATAGATAGATAGATAGATAGATAGATAGATAGATAGATAGATAGATAGATAGATAGATAGATAGATAGATAGATAGATAGATAGATAGATAGATACGCTCAAAGTCGCAGAAGTTCGCTAAGAAATGCTTCGCATTTAAACCAAGGGGAACGGAGGGTTCCAATTCCCCTTAGGCACAGTCATTTGAAGCCAGCGGGCAATGAAGCCAAGGAAATCACAGTGTAAATTACTTTTTTATTTAATTGAAATAGAAAAATGATAAACTCAAGAGAAATGACAGTGGGCCGAACAACTTGCTGACGGTGGAATTTGAACGCGCAGCACGTTCTTGTATTACGGGACCGATGTTCTTTCCATTTTTTAAAGACGATAGTCTTTCTTGGGATATTTGAACGCAGAAATTTTGGTCTGTCTGTCTGTCTGTCTGTCTGTCTGTCTGTCACACGATTCAGCCACCCGGCCAAAGTTTAGGCACTTGCTGAACGCCCAGCCATCTTGAACTGGTAGCTGCGTTCATACTTGTGAACATTGTCGATCAAAAAGCAAATAGTACGCATATCTGAGGCGCAACATCAATAAGTAAGTATTAGGTGGTGTGTTCCTTTACTAGAAAATACATAGATACGTAATTCTAAAGACCCTAGTGTTTCTTAGGCTGCGCTCAAAATGCGACGCTATGCACGAAAAAGCCATCTGCCGACGATATGGCGCTGCCACCTGGCAGTGGTCCTGGGAACAGAATCACGGGTGGCCGCGGATGAGACCAGGACTCGTGTGGTACGGCCGGCAGAATACTATGGTCTTTCTACGACATTTGCAGCGAAGCACGCAGATACGCGGCCAATTTTTTTTACCTCTTTCCATTAAGATTTATGCCTGTGTGATATATAATATAACACTGGGAGTGTTAGTCAGTGCCACTATTCACGATCATGGTGGTGAATGTACTGCTTCATTTGTATAAGGCCTACGGTAGACATAGACGAAAAATCCTTGAACGGGGGTGTCACTCGAGCCAACGGTGCACCGAAAGTGATCTTGTCGAAACGTTGGTTCCAGCGACACTCCCTGTTCGAAGATTTTTCACCTCTTTAAGCCTCCATCTTCTCCCGAACTTCTGACTTCCTTGGATTTGTACAGTTGACAGGAGTTAACAGATTGGTGTCTGCGGTATATACAGAGGTTGACATAATGCTATAAGCGTACGCGTACGCTACTGAAGAAAGAAAAAAACATGACTTATCCCGCCGTCGTAGGAATCGCTATAACACGTAAGTGAAACGTGTCTTCCCAGATGTAGTTCGTTGTTTATTGTGTATTGATATATGAGAGCTTGTACAATGTCGATTGGCGTTTGGCAGCTATAGCACCATTTGACGTGGACCACGTTGACGCCTTGTGTCACATCTTCATCCCGACGACGAACGTCCATGATCATGATTTAACCCTTGTGGCAGTTGAAGTTGTTAACATATACCTTGACACAGCATACGGCGAATACCGCGCAAAGATGTCATTAACAAGCACATAATAAACATTGGTACTCGATATGCCCTCCTTCAAAGCGTCATCAATTGAGGAGAGAAACGGCAAGGTGTGCGCTCCCCACTAATCGGGTAACCTACGCCTGTGCTCATGCATGAACTACCACACTGCTCTTCAGGAACGTGGGAGGCAGAGGTTCGCAGCTTTTGCCGTTAACGCGCGAAGAGGTTCCGCTCCCCACTGTCGTGCCTGTCGCTCAACCAAGGCGCGACATTCGCCCGTCGACATTGTTGCCTTTCTGCGGTGCTTATTGCGGCGATTTCATTAGTCAGTACTATCGTACTCGAAGCAATAGGCAGCGGAGAAACACCGTTGGTGCATGTGCATATGACAACTAGCCGTCAAACGTTAATACGACGCGAAAGGCAAGGAATGTAACTGTGTGCGCCTCCTCGATGCCAGCGCGGCCAGCGTTCCTTCGCTGGCACCGAGGCGCCCTAACTGCGTCAACTGCGTCGTCCTTGAATCACTCCCTATAGGCGCTCGTTAGTGTCATGACGCAATGCTTCATTCACCGCTCGCAGACGGCGACATCGCCCCGCCAACGAAGAGCGCCGTGCGAGAGAGAATGTGTGAGAGATATAAGGCGCGTTTGTAGAGCGTCGGTAGCGCAGTGGGTAGAGCGCCGGGCACCTATCGTCGCAGACCGAGGGGTCGTGGGCTCGATTCCCACGTGATCCGTTAGTGTACATTTTACCAACGTCATATCCGTGACTGAAATACGTCAGTGAAGTTTTGGTGGACCCCGGCATAAAACACTTTCGTGTTTAAAAAAAATCTCATCGCACAGGAGCGGATGATGAGCATCGTGAGCGTGGACGGAGTTCCGGCACACTTGCTGGACACGGCGGCTGTGGACAGGAACTACGACTTTCTGCCCTCCTTCGCCCCGGACGACGGAGCCTTCGGGCGGCAGCTGCTCGAGGCGCGCAAACGACGCTTCGAGAAACTTCGGCGCATGATGTACATCGACCCGGAGAAAATCAAGCGTCGCAGCGAGATATCGCTGCCCATCCTGGCAGTGAACGCCTTCTATACGCCCGTCTTCCACGTTATTTTCGTTACCGGCGCCATAATGCAGGCAAGTCTTGCGGTTCGCAGGTTCGGGTGGTTTGGAGACGAGTGCAGTGGTAGTTTTACGGCTAAACAAGTATTTAGGTTATTACTGTATAGGCAGGAAACTCCTTTCAGAGGGCATTTATAGGAATAGTGCAGGGGAACGAGAAACAAGAATGCAAGGACAGGCCTATGTGAAAATTGTTATGCATACGGTACGCTTATCGTATGTTTCCCGTATGGGCAGCATAAGGACACATCCTGTATGCGGCGAAAATATTGATAGTTGGCCCCGCTTGGGATGGACAACACTGTACCGTTTACCGTACGCTGTAGCTCGGTCCCGTGATCGCGCTGTGTGCCGTGTTAGGTTAGAGTTACTGTATATGTTCCCCTTGGCGGGGAGCATACACAGCAACTCTATGTTATGTAATCAGGCCAACGGGACTGGTTATGAAGCGTAATATTGTATATTAGCCTATGTATTACTTTTGTCTGTAATCCTTGTTACCGTCTTCGCCAACTGCTATGGTACAGCTCTCCCGATATCCACTCCTGCGCCCGGAATTGTTAGGTGCCTGCGCACGAACTATACACGGCCACACTCGCACACACTTTCTGATAAAGATTGTCTCTCAGTAGTGTTCGCATACTTAGTTTAATTAATTAATTAATAATTCAATAATGATTACTTCATTACATATACAAAATAATCAAACATTTAAAGAAGTTACTGGTGAAAAAGCAAAAGGAAAAATGCGTTTAACTACTTCATCACGAATCTCTTATCAAATTTACATGACTACGACAACAGCCCACCGCGCCACTTTTCCAGCATGTCACATACATGCCAGCGGCGTTATTACGCTACAGGAAGCGAACACAGCGCTGGCGCTCGTCTGCAGTGCGAGCGGCAGCTTTGACGTTCAAAATTAAAATGTACCAAAACTACGATATGATTGTGAGGCACGCCGCATTGGAGGGTTTCGCATTATATTTTACCTCCCGCGGGGTTCTTTAAACGTACACCTACACCGAAGAACACGGCCGTCTTTTGAATTTCGCCTTCATTGAAATGCGGCTGCCGTGTCCAGGAATCGAACCTGCACCCTCGAGCTTAGCAGGGCCACACCCTACCTGCTAAGATCCCACGGAGGTTCTGTGAAGCTGAGATGACGTTTACTCAATGCTATGTATTACGTTTAAGAGGCTTGAGGTTTGGGCGGGTTGGTATTTAATTCATGTTGCAAGAATGTATCGCACGAATAAGTAACACGGGACTGCATATAAAAGGCGCGATACCTCTAGAGCGGACAGAGAACTCGGAGCGCATATCACAAGGCGTACGTCGACGAGGGCCTTCTACACGAGCAAAAGAATCTCATGCACCTTTGGCGGGGCGTGTATTACTGTACTTTTTTCCCATCTCAAACAAAGTACAGACAAAGAAGTAAAGAAGCGACCGCCACACACGTCTCTCTTCATTTTCTGTTTAAATTTTATGCGGTTTCTTTGGTAATTGTGAATAATGGTTGCCAACGCGGATTTGCACAGATGAATTTGTCTCATAAAGGGCGAGCAGCGCTCTCATTACATTTTCCCGTGAATTATTCCGCTAGCTTAAATACTCTCGTATTTAAGAAGAGACCAGCCTGCATTAATAGTTTGTGAAAGTTAATAATAATAATAATAATAATAATAATAATAATAATAATAATAATAATAATAATAATAATAATAATAATAATAATAATAATAATAATAATAATAATAATAATAATAATAATAAAGTTTACTGTACAATTTGCCGGATAAGATTCTTACTTATGGACAAACCGCTGGACTCTTTAATGTTGCATAACTTATGTGGGGCGTTAGCACAGAAAAGGGACACACAAGGACAGAAGAGAAAACGAAGGGTTCCTAAGGCGTTTCAGAGGTTTGCCACGCGCTCGCGCGTTGCAGCTCACACATGTGAGCGCGACAGTTATACACGTGCCTTTTCCGACATAACACTGCGCGGTATTTGGACGGCGCAGTCTCCGTTTGCCGTTGATATGCAAGAAATGGCCATCAATTACGGCAGCCTGGGACGCATCATCGGCCACGAGCTGTCTCACGCGTTCCACGTGGGCATCTCGTCCCTCGACGAGCACGTGCAGCCGTTCACGCTGTACAGCCCGTCGTCGCGCAAGGAGTTCGTCGCTCGCCTCAACTGCCTCGCCAAACAGGTGGGAGAGCACCGCCATAGAGCTTCTCAAGCTCTCTTAAGTTCTTCAGGTTCCCTACTTACGAGTATAGTGATGTGATGTCCATAGGTCGCCAAACTCACTTATGAGTCGACTCACTCAGACTCACTCAGACTCAGATCGAGCCCGGAGTGTGAGTCTGAGTGTGTCCGGGTGAGTAATATTTTGGTGAGTTTGAGTCCGAGTGAGTTCGATTGAGACAAATTTTAGTGAGCATGAGTCCGAGTGAGTCCGGTTGAGGAAAACTTTGGTGAGCTTGAGTCCTAGGAAGCCCTAAGGGCAAACTTATGTTCCATGAGTGAGTGACACCGATGTGTGCAACATCCCGTTGCCTGCGCACAGATATAAAAGTGGGAAGAACGCTGCGATTAAAGAAAAATTTTGTTGCTGTAATATGAAATGCATGTTGTACTTTTGCACCAATTCACGGTCACTGGTCAAACATCATCACTTACATGCGATTCACTTATAAATATACTCATCACTTATATACGACTGTTTTGGTTCATGAGTACAACTTATCTGCTGTGTTAAAGCAACTAATGTTACTTTTCCCACTTTTAAATTTTGCGCAGGCAACGGGGTGTTGCACGCATCGGTGTCACTTTCCGCTGTTGCGTAAGCACATTATGCCGGCCTTCAATGGACAGCTGCACGTGGTTAAATTCGCTCCAGTGGGGTTCGCATTTCTCGTTGACTCAGACCAATACTCGCTAGTGAAGTATTCAAATAAGTACGGGCAAAGATGATTAGGTTGTCTAGCTGTTCGGTGGCGAACCTCGCGCCCACATATAGGTTGTACTTACCGCTAGACGCGTTCTTTCATGCGAAGACAAAACACGAGCAAGAAGAGACAGCGGCAGAACACAACTTGAAATTTTTTTTCTTGGTTAAAACAAAAAGTAATTTAATAAAACTTTCTGAGTCAGTAGAGAACTAATGTTGCTAGTAAATGCGCTATTCAGCATAATTTTACTAGGACCACCTCAATGTTAAATTTACGACTAAACGTGTGCAAAAATGAACTTTTTTTAACTTTGTCGCCAGCTGTACATACCATTTCACGCCATATACGTCTCAAACTATTTTTGGGCTACAGTAAAACTTCCTGGTGATCAGTTAAAACAAAATATTACATTTCACTGAACGTCGCCTTTCTATAAAAAAAAGTCCCCAATATGGGTTATATTGTCCATATTTAAGGCCGCATAAAAAAAAACACGAAAGCGTAAATGTTCGTAAAACTTATTTTAAGTGAGAAGCCTACGATCGTTATGTAGGGGAAAATTTGTCCTAACCTAATATATGAAGAGGAGATTTTTTGAAAACGCATTTTACGAGGTATAGTTTCGAGTTTTCCGAAAAACTTCACATACGATTTGCGGCACTGAACAATTTTTTTCGCCAAAAATATTTTGGCGGAAGGCTTCTGGCTTTGGATAGATAGTCCCCGATTTTTTTTTCATTCAAATCGCAAGGCTGGGACAGTTGGCGTGGAATGACCCTATTATTATTATTATTATTGCTATTATTGCCGTGTAACGTAGACATATTCTACCAAAATGCTCGTGGTCTACGTACCAAGACACGAGAGTTTTTCTCTAATGTTCTTTCGTCTTCTTTTCCTATTATTGCTATTTCTGAAACCTGGCTAGGCGCTGAAATTCCCTCATCTGACTTTTTTCCCCCGACCTACACCACCTTCCGCAGTGACCGAGATTTCAGTGAAACCAAGCAGAAAGGCGGTGGCGTGCTGAGTGCCATTGACAATTCACTGAAATCCGTTAGACGGAAAGACCTAGAAACTATCGAAGAATCCATTTGGCTAGAAACCAACCTTGAGCGCAGTGAAAAATTGTTGATTGGATGTTTCTATTTACCGCCCAGCATGTCCCCTGCCTCGTTTCATGATGTCATGTCTTCCATTGAACTTGTGGTATCTTCTCATAGTGGGCACAGAATTATTGTTCTTGGGGATTTCAATGCACCTGGAATTGACTGGAGCACGCTTACTTTTTCTCATTACAATCATTTCATAGAGAAAAAGTGCAGCCTGCTCTTGGACTTTCTGGCGTTTAATTCCCTACTGCAACATAACTCAGTCGTCAATTCCAGTGGCAACGTCTTAGACCTGTGTGTGTCAAACGATCAACCCCTTGAAGTTTCCCGCTCCGACATCTCTCTTGTACGTCCGGACAAATTCCACCCACCACTTAACGTAAGATTATCCGCATCAGCCGAAACAACGAGCTTCAGCAGTTACGTAAACAAATCTCCGAGATTTGCCTTCAAGCGAGGTGATTACACGGGCCTCTATCATCACTTGTCTACCGTTGAGTGGTCACAGGTTACTGACAAACCAAATGTTGATGAGCAGGTTGATCGGTTTACGGAGCTTGTACTGAGCAGCATGCGTAATTTTATTGCCCAATATACACCTAAACAACGTAAATATCCCCACTGGTTCTCATCTGAACTTATCAGTGCCCTGAAGCATAAAATCACGCACACAGGAAATCTAAATGTTCTCCATCCAGCGAGTGGAAGGAAGAGTTCAGCTTCCTTCGAACTCTCTCTAAACGCCTATATAAACGGGATCATAGTTCGTATAATGAATTCTTAGAAAAAAGCGCCTCTGACAGGCCGGCTGAGTTTTGGAAGTATGTACGTAAACGGTCCAGCAAAAGCGGAGAGTCCTTCAGACTACTGGACTCAAATGGGGTAGAAGTGCATGCCGTCGCTGACTGTTTTGCCACGCATTTCTCATCCGTTTATAAGGCCTCAGACTCTAGCACTGATATCAGACAACAGCCCAAGGCGGTTAGCTCATCCAGTGCTTTGTCGCTGGATGAAAATCTTATCTGCGAATGCATTAAGCGCTTAAAACCATCCTTATCATGTGGGCAAGATGGCATCCCCTCCGCCATACTAAAAGCTTATGGTAGTATATTTGTCCCAGTACTAACTACGATATTTAATAACTGCCTGGACACTTCCACATTTCCAAGCATGTGGAAAACTGCTCGTGTTTTTCCAGTATTTAAGTCGGGCTCTAAAACAGATGCTTCTAATTATCGCCCGATTTCTCTACTATGTGCCACATCAAAGATCTTCGAGCTGGCTCTTCACGACATATTGTCTTTTAGTGTGAAAAACTCATTGATTCCTAATCAACATGGTTTTCTCGCTGGCCGCTCAACTACCACAAATCTTGCTAGTTTCATGACGCAGATCTCCACACCTATTTCTCAGAGAGGACAGGTTGACGTAATTTACTGTGACCTGAGCAAGGCTTTTGACGTAGTCAGCCACACGCTGATTATGGTTAAACTTGCGCACTTTGATGTTGACTTGTCAGTTGTGAATCTCCTGCAGAGATATCTGCTCATTAGATATTGTTATGTTGCCGTAAATGGCCAAACGTCTTCTTTGTATAAAGTGACTAGTGGGGTCCCTCAAGGGTAGGTATTAGGCCCACTCCTATTTTTAATTTACGTTAATGATGTTTCTTTTGCCATTCGTAATTCTTCTTTCCTCTTGTATGCCGATGACATCAAGATTTTTAAGGAAATTCATTCAGTTAACGACTGTCGCTTGCTGCAGTCAGACTTGCGCTCTTTTTCCGAATGGTGCGACGGTAATAACCTTTCTCTGAATACCTCGAAGACAAAATTCATGTCTATCACTCGCAAAACATCTAGCGTGTCATTTCAATACTCTGTCAATTCTGTGCCGTTATGCAAGGTTTATGAAATCAGTGATCTTGGTGTTGTTGTTGACAGCGCGTAAAACTTTTCTTCTCACGTTAAGCGTGCTGCTATGCGGGGCCTTCGTTCTCTCGGATGTGTTTGTAGAATATCTCGAGAATTCAGGTCTCCCATGGCCCTACACAAATTGTACACGGCAATATGTCTTCCGCAACTTGAGTATGCGTCCGTGATATGGAATGGCATTGCTCAATCCAGCGGTAACACCATTGAACGAGTCCAGAAAAAATTCCTCAGCATATATAACCATCGCTTTGCTAAAAATGACTCTGGATCTCGTTCAAGTACTGCTGAATTATTATCACTGCCATCACTTCAGTGCCGACGAAATCGCTCTGATCTCTTATTTCTTTACAAGCTAGTCCACGGTATCATATCCTGCCCTGTACTTCTCAATTGTGTAAATTTTCGAATTCCGCGTAAGTTAACCAGAGAGAACAGACCGTTTCATGTACCCGCCTGCTTCTTCCAACACTCTACCGTTCACAGAATACAAAGTCTCTATAATGTTAATTTTCTTGATCTTGACGTTTTTCATAGCCCACAATCATTGTTTTTATCCGAGCTTTGCACTGTTTTGACATAGTGTGGCACAATGTACAAAGTCTTCCCTTCTCAGTCTTTCCACATAGCTGTATATATGCAATCTAATTTTTTATGCCCCGTCAATATTTCTCGTGTTGTCTTATTTTACTCCTCCCCTTTTGTGTTCATTTCTCTTTGTCTACGTGTTTTTGCTCTTTTTATTTCTGAAAACTGTCTGTATTGTATTGTTTATTTTTATTGTTTTTTTTTTGCGTGCGCCAGCACAAAGACCCTACGGTTGTTCCTGGGCACGTTAAATAAATGATTGATTGATTGATTGATTGATTGATTGATTGGTTGATTGATTGATTGATTGATTGATTGATTGATTGATTGATTGATTGATTGATTGATTGATTGATTGATTGATTGATTGATTGATTGATTGATTGATTATATACTTTCCACTCTCTAGTCAGCATAAACGGCGCTATCAGGCATCTCGCACAAAAGAATTGTGCGAGATGCCCTGCTTTAGCGATGCCTTAATCCATGTATTAATACGCTTAAAACTTCAGTTAGTGATAGCATAATAAATGAATAGTTTGCAGGGCGAGTTGGCAATCAGTTTTTGAGACGAACAACGTGAGACATCTACGCTGGGGTAAGAAAACAGGTATAGGCAGTGCTGTAAATCGAGTTGTTTTATTGAAAGCGAGATGAACATGCGTCACTCAATGTGCGCAACATATATCACCGACTGTTAATGCGTGTCACGCTTATGAATTATCTCACTGCCTCGCAACGATACCACGCGAGGGGTCGCTTAGTCAGTGACACACGAGCGATCCGATCAGTGTATAAATAAACGATTACATTGTCTCAGGGTGTCGTGTTGCCTTTGCACATCACATGACTCTTGTGTCCGAAAACAACAGGGCGCAGCTGGATTGCTTAGTATGTAGATATGACTTAGATGACGGCTGGTCATTCGGGGAAGCTTTAAGATCCCTCGTCCATTTATTCAGGCAACGCCAGGCGTAGGACCACTGTAACATTACGGGCATGATATGCGAATGTCACACCCGATGGCCGTCCCACACACAACCATTCTTTTATGATAACAGAGAGATGAGCTAGTTGGCACGTAGGACAGCGCGAGTCGCTGTATTAACTAGAGATTATTTGAACATAAGAGACCGCTAACCGGAGGCTCACCTTCTAATCCATTTTTACATTGTCGAGAGTGTAAGTGCACGACAAAGTTCGATGAATGCGCAGTTTTATACACGCACAGGGCTGAAGAAACGCGTCTAATTATTGAGGCATGCTATATCGATAATAGTGGTAGCGCATGCGTGAGCCAACCGTCGATTAACTTGGATCAAGAAGAAATCAATTGCCTCAACAGTTATCTTTCACGTAGACCCCCACGTGGACCGGACTGATAGGTTCGCCTATTGCCTGGGCATGCGCAGATAAGTTCTCGTGCCTTCTTTTTTGCGTCCGTAGTGCGCCCTTGCAGTTGTTAGTCGGCGTCTGGGGTGTCTTGACTTCCTTCTTGCGTCCGTGTTTGCGCGCCCCGGCATTCTTCTACGATACTTAATCCTACACCCATGCCACTCGTTCGCACTACGCTGTCTCAAACGCTTCGTAACCGCAGTGCATGAATTGCCTAGCTTGTTCGTTGCCCTGGAAAATGACATTAAGGCCATAATACATACATTGCCCCTCCTTTCTTGAGATGATGCAACACACTTTACAAATATGGGATGCTTACAGCTAACAAGCCCTTGGCTTCCTTCTATAGCACTTAGCTCTTACCTTAATGTTATTTATTTGTATTATTATCTTTCACGAAACAACACTTTCACTCTTGCTGCTCTAACTGCTGAAAAGGAGATGTATATCATCGAACAAAACACTTCTTGAAATTAAGTACAACCGTTGCATAATAAAAACAATGCGGTTAGGTTTGTTGTCACTGCGTTCCTGTACGCGTTTCTGCACGTTTACACGTATACAAACACTGCGTGGTATCTCACAGCGTAGCTATGCTGCAACCTCAATCGTATAACTCTTTATATTCTACATTGTAGCATCGCATTCGGTGTTTACACGCTTGAGCGGTGACCTATTTTCGTAACTATGTCTCACGTGAGAAAAGGGTGCATGTCGTAAGCTGTCGCAAGTGAGTCACGGGTGCGGTGACTCCCTTTTGACTCTTAAAGCTTGTTTTGTTGAGCGCCCTTAGATGTGCGTCAGCTCTAGCGAATCAGGGCGATTGCGTATTTCTCAATTGCTCCCATAGGCAATATATACGGTCGCATAGAAAGATGGTCATGCAGTGAGAAAGAGAGGGAATGAGAAATAACACTTTAATTAAAGCAGAGAAGTCGGTCGGAGGAGCTGTATCTCTGGCCCGCCACTGTTGGGTAGAGGAAAGAAAAAATAGGAGTCAAAATGAAAATAGCAAGTGCGAATGACGACGATAGTCGTCATTCGCACTTGCTATTTTCATTTTCATCAGACGATAGTGAACCATGTACACGTGCAATATATGCATCCACGTTCTGCGCATACACCTTGCGTATACGTTACAATGCGCACTCGTTATATGAAGGTCGGTTTTATAATAATACTTTCATGCTGAGAATGCTCAGAAGGATGGATTACTGGGCGAGTCGGTAAATACTAGCGCCCACTCTTTTAGACGATGTTCCTTGTTTATGGATATTCAGCAGGCAACACTAACTTAGCAGCGATCGTTTCATTCGGACTACCTGTGCACGTGGTTTCTCTGGCAGGTCAACGACGGTTCAGGCAGCCAGACCTTGGGCAACAACTCCATCTCGGAGGCGTTCGCCGACAACGCTGGTCTCGAGAAGGCTTACCTCGCCTTCAAGGCGTTGACGCAGTCCGACCCGCTTATCTACACCAAGCCGGCCAACCCCCTGGGTTACACGGCGCAGCAGCTGTTCTTCGTCAGCGGCTGCTTCGTGTTCTGCGCCTTCCAGGGCTACGCGTTCGAGCGGAACGCCGTGTACCCGCCGCCGTTCCTGCGCTGCAACACGCCCGCGATGAACACGCGCGACTTCGGGGCCGCCTTCAGCTGCCCCCAGGGCGCGCCCATGAACCCGCTCGTTAGGTGCAACTTCCACTGATATCGACATTTCTTCAACGCACTGCTTCATAAAGCTGATTTCAACAGCGGAGTAAATGGATACGCACGATCTCTCTGTGCAAGTCCGCTTCTGCTCAAAACCATGGAAGAAAGGGCTCTTTAGGAAAGGCGTGAAGGCACATCTACATGCAGGCGGCAGCGCGCCTCAAGATTTCAAGATCGGTTTAAAATGTCAGGGTTTTCTAACGTTGCCTTAAGAGCTTCGCGTCCTCTGGTTATTCGCCATGTATACGCTCGTGACCCGCCGCGGTGGTCTAGCGGTTATGGTGCTTGACTGCTGACCCCAAGGTCGCGGGATCGAATCCCGGCCGCGGCGGCCGCATTTCAATGGAGGCGAAATGCTGGAGGCGCGTGTGCTTAGATTTAGGTGCACGTTAAAGAACCCCATGTGGTCAAAATTTTCATAGCCCTCCACTACGGCGTCTCTCAGCGTCGGTTAACACGACCTGTACCGCAACGGCGGAAGCAGCGGCTATTGCGCTAGCGATAAGAACTAAAGAGACGGAGAATACCTCCGCGCTAGTCCTGTCTGATTCGCAGGAGGTTTGTAGGGTGTTTTTACGCGGAGGACTACCGAGTGTGGCCTCGAGAACACTCGGCGACAAGCTGACACAGGCATAGAGTTTCCTACAATACTTACTAGAGGGAACTCTGGCGCTAGTGTCTATGGGAGCTGCAATGCATCGCGCTTCAGCCAGCATGGGAATCATGGGTAGTACACGGATTTGTCTAAACTTCGTTCTTTCGGCTCCGTTTGGCTCCGCGTGGCCTGCATCCGCTTTGTCGCAAAACGAAGTTGAGCAAAAGTCAGCAGTTTCACTTCGCCACTTTAACTTCTTTAGGCTCACCGATTCAAATCTGGTCACGAAGTTCACAACGATCCATTCTTTTATCCGAAAGAAAGCGAAAACATAGCAATAAACAAAGCCACAAGTGCGTTCGAAGCCCACAAGCACGAAGACTAGGCAAATCCGTGTACTACCCATCATTCCCATGGTGGCTGAACGATCGCAGCGCCAGAGTTCCCTCTAGGTCATTTTAGGAAACTCTATGGACACAGGATCATGCCATAATCTGGTTCCCAGGCCACGAGGGTATCTCGGGTAATGAGCTGGCGCACACTTTAGCTCGTGATTTCACCAACCGAGCGAAGAAGGACGGCGATAATCAATACGACCCTCACACTGCTAGCGATATATTGGAGCATCAACGTAGGACAAGACAGCGATATGCCCCACCGCACAAATCACTTAAACTAGACGAAGCTCGCAGCCTTAGACGAATTCAGGTTAACACCTATCCACATTTGGAAAGGTTTCATCATATAAACTCCAATGTATATCCGAATCAATGTCCGTGGTGCGAGTCGCGACCGACGCTGCAGCACGTCACATGGGAATGTCGGAGCAAACCTATGGAGGCACAGTCGCCTCTGATACTCACGATGCTGGGGGAGCCTTGGGAGGACGTCCTCGCCCGAACTGAACTGAAGACCCAAATGGGTCTCCTGGATCAAGCCGGGCGAGCAGCGGCGGCCACTGGTCTCCTGGAATGGGGAACCCACCCTCGAAAGTTTCCCCTCCTTTTATTTTTATTTTTATATTTATTTTTCTTTCTTCTTCTCATTAATAAACGTTGTATCCTCCTCTCACAATCATATCCTGGATATGGGGCGTAAAACCTACACAATTATTATTATTACGTGCGCCCATGCACTTCTTTTCCCAACTGCTTTACTTCATGCAAAACGCGTATAGTTGACGTGCCCGTGAGGGTATTGCGTAAGTGTTACTGTGAAGAGCGACTGTGCGAAACCAAGAAACATGAGCTACATTTATATGCGTACAGAATTCAAGAACGCTCATGTACCGTGCATCGAGTGTGTATACGTTAAAGAATTACAGGCGATCAAAATCACAGGTGGTCGGAACTACGGCGTTACGCTTCAATCATATCGTAGTTTTGGCATGCAAAATTTCAGAATGGAATCTTTATACTAGGCTGTCATCATAGTCTAAAAGGTGCGATGAACTCCGTTTATATTTGTAAATGTACGTCTTTGGCCTTGAAGTATGAAGTGCCTCAGCATCCAAAATAATCTCAAAATTTATGCAGCCTGTATGCACATAGCCTGAAATCGCCTTAGATTGAACCCTTTGAGATTATCTTGGATGAGACGTAAAGATGTGATATTTTCAATTATTAGGCATGCGATCTTATCCCCACTTCTGGAGTAACTCCAGCGGCTATGCTCTATGTAAAAGTAAATAAATTGAATGACGCATTGTGCACTCGTTTACATTGCATGTCAGTAAAACATCGCCACAATGAAAGGTCAATTTTTCTCGGTATCGTAACTCGTTAGAGTGCACCTGATTATACAATTACATTAATTTCGCTGAACTTTCGTGTATACTCTTATCTCTCTCGGTCTAAACATTTTAACGTTTCAACCTATCGACATGTACGAAAACGTATCTGTGCAATGATTTCTCTAGAGGCTTCGTTCAGTGCCATTGAATTACTATTTTTCTCCATTGCTAACCAGCCGCCGCGGTGGTCTAGCAATTATGGCGCCTGACTGCTGAATCGAAGGTCGCGGGATCGAATCCAGGCCGCGGCGGCAGCATTTAGATGGAGGCGAAATGCTAGAGCCCCGTGGGCTTAGATTTAGGTATACGTTGAAAAGGTGGTCGAAATTTCCGGAGCCCTCCACTGCGGCATCTCTCATAATCATATCGTGGTTTTGGGACATTAAACCCCAACAATTATTATTATCCATTGCTAGTCGGACAACCACGTTCGCACACACATACGTTTTCCGGCCTTTTCTTTCTTGCGATCTAAAGATTGGAATTTCCTTCCGCATCAAGTCGCTGCCATCAACTGTTCATCAAAATTGCTCAAGATGTAAGAACTGGTTTTAATCTATTGAATCTAGGAACACGTTTTTTTGTATATCACGTGCCCATCGCCTATGTAATACTCCCGTCAGGGTCTTTAAGGAAAAAGCGATGTGATGAGACGTAACGATGTGATATTTTCAATTATTAGGCATGTGATATTATCCCCACTCCTGGAGTAGCTCCAGTGGCTATGCTGTATGTAAAAGTAAATAAACAAATTGAATGACGCATTGTGCACTCGTTTACATTGCATGTCAGTGCGTCGCAACCAAGTTGCGGCCACACTTCTGCTTCTGATAATACACGGCTTTCTTGCTCATCTCAAGAAACCACAATAGTTTGGTTCAAATGTCATTTGCCTCACGAACAAAAGCAGACAGACAAGGACATCGCTGAGCTGACTAGCGCAGTTACATAGTATTCTGACAGTCCTTCGCTAACAGCGTGCTTAAACACACACACACACACACACACACACGCACACACACACACACACACACACACACACACACACACACACACACACACACACACACACACACACACACACACACACACACACACACACACACACGCACGCACGCACGCACGCACGCGCACACACACACACACACACACACACACACACACACACACACACACACACACACACACACACACACACATGTTGACATCGTCCTGCGATAAAGCGACTGTTAAAGGGGTCATGAACCACCCCTCGCATTCGGTGAAAAAACACATCCTGGGGAAAGCAGACACGGCTATGAACAGTTCAGCCAAATCTCACAGTCATGCGCGGCAAGGATAGTTTACAAGCGGAGCGCACTGTTGCCATTTTCTCAGGCGCCCTCTTTTCATACAAAGGCCTGTGCTCACTCTCTTCGCAGCTGCCGGCGCCTGCTGTTTGACGTCAAACAGCGCGTAGCATACTATTGGCTAATAACCGACATCAATCAAGAGCGGCGTTTCCAGAATGTCAAGAATAGTACTCCAAGAGAGAGCTCAAGGTCACGACGCGCGCTGACGTAAAGGTAATTCCTTTCCCCCGTGCTTGCCCCGCCACGGTGTTCTATAGTGGTCATGGCGCTCGGCTGCTGACCCGAAGGTCGCGGGATCGAATCCCGGCCGCGGCGGCTGCATTTTCGATGGAGGCGAAAATGTTTGAGGCCCGTGTACTTAGATTTAGGTGCACGTTAAAGAACATCAGGTGGTCGAAATTTCCGGAGCCCTCCGCTACGGCGTCTCTCATAATCATATCGTGGTTTTGGGACGTTAAACCCCAGATACTACTTTCCCCCGTGCTATCCCTCCCTGTGTAGCTTCTAGCTCACTCGTCGGGATGAGAGAAGAGAGAAAGCGTGCGACCAATCCCCGTTCATTACGGATTCGAGAAATCTTTGCGGCAATCGATTTGTGAGGTAATAAACTTCGATGCGGAGGTCGTCCGATGATTAGATGTGAAAGTGGTCCACAACCCCTTTAAAGAAAAATATATATATATACCGTAAAATGCCGAGCAAGCGCCCCCCCCCCCTACAATGAAGGATAATCCGACCAGATTTGGTGTGTGGGGAGGGGGGGGGGGGGCTTCCTTGGTCCCGGACTGAAATTCAAGGTGGCGGCGGGAGAGCCGCTAAAAATTTCTTGAAGCTACAACACTTATAGCGTTGAACAGGAACAATCGCACCGATAATGTTACAGTCCATTTCTTTTCTTGATAATGACAATTTCTTTTCTTGAGAATCTCAATGAGGGTGGACTGACGCAAGTTTACGCAAACAATGCTCGCCTTGAAAAAAAAAATGGGCCGCAGGGGAGGACGGGGAGGGGGGTTGGGGGGGGGGACACTTGCTTCCCCCCCCCCTCCTGAAATCTCCTGAAAAGCAAAGAAAAGATCTCCTGAAAAGGTGCTTGCTCGGCATTTTACGGTATGCATTGTCGTGGGGCCACATTTCTTAAGTATACACTTTTTCTCCTGTTGTATCTTTATCAAAATTTCCCATTCCAATCTATTCAGTGAGTGTCAGATAACAGCAAGCGCGATCGAGCAGATGAGGTCGGGCAATTTAAATGGCGAATGTAAATATTTATTACTAAATGCAGCCCCAGATTTCATTCGGCTCCAGCGTGTACCGAAGGCGACAGCAGCGTACTGCAGCGATGCTCAACGTGTTATGTGTTGCGATATGGAGTAGTGTTTGCGGGCAAAAGCGACTAACAGGCCTTTGGCTGCGCCACTGAACACTACCTACAGTGCACTGTATCTCACCTTGATATTATTGTTGTCTACGGCATGAAGGGCTCTATAAATGGGGGACTCGGGTGGATGACGCTCAATGTATCATTTTTTTCGTCAGAAACAGGCTGTCAGGAAGCAGGGCTGTTCCTTCCGTACCTGTCGCTGAATATATATATATATATATATATATATATATATATATATATATATATATATATATATATATATATATATATATATATATATATATATATATATATATATATATATATATAAATATATATATATATATATATATGCAATAAAAGTGTTGTTGTGCAATGTATAACTGTTGCGCACCCCTCACATTGTTAGCTTGTTAGCTCTCTGTGTTTGATGAGTTTATTCGTAATCACCGAAATATTTGAAGCTGTCTTTGTTACGTGTAGTGGGTTGAAGTTGTTTTTTATTGTCATATGTTCGCTTTATTCATTTTTCTAGTGTATTAACATGGGTGGTCCCGTCTGCGGTTTTTAACCTTGGGACATCCTTCTGCATATTTACCTGAATTGCATTTTATTATTATGTTACAAATAAATAAAGATTGATTGATTGATTGATTGATTGATTGATTGATTGATTGATTGATTGATTGATTGATTGATTGATTGATTGATTGATTGATTGATTGATTGATTGATTGATTGATTCGCGTAATCACCGCAACAGAAAAATGTCTTTCTGCTTAAAAAGAAGACTCTACGAAAGACTGACTTCAGCTGCCTTTTAGGCATGGCAGTTCTTTTCTCATTCGTTTATGTAGAGTTTGAGGCATCAAACGAGGATTTGAGCTCCGCGTTTGTTTGTTTGTTTTTCGAGCTTTTGTGTTTGTGGCAGTTGTTCCCCTCCCCCCCCCTCCTCACCACTACTTGAAAAACCAAGAGCATAAGAGAAGTCAAATGGCAGCAGTTGTGAACACTTGGCGAGCACATAAAATGTGAGGCAGTGGCTCTGTTTTTGTTAATAAATAGGTCAGGAAAACCTTTTTCGTCCAGCAACGCTGCAACGTGGTACACCATCTGAATCGCCTCAATTTAATGCACATAACATCGGCAGTCAGTATTGATAAATGGTTTTTGAACGACTATTCCGAGAAATCAAACATCAATAAAGCGGGAGTCAGCTTCTGAAAGCTTCTATTCCTTATATCGCGTTTAACAATATTGAAACATTGGGGCCATACCTGTATTAAGAGCCGAAATATAGAATTATAACAAGGAAACTTGGAGAACATATACGGAGCGCTTAAGCAAACTCACTCATGAGTCGACTCACTCAGACTCAGATCGAGCCGTGAGCCTTAGCCTGAGTGAGTCCGATTAAGAAAAATTTAGGTGAGTTTGAGTTCGAGTGAGTCCGCTTGAGGAAAATTTTGGTGAGTCCGAGTCCGAGTGAGCCCTAAGCGGAAAATACATTATTCGAGTGAGTCGAAGTGAGCTCCACATTTTTTTGCCGACCTATGCGCTTAAGGCAGGGGTCTCAAACACGCGGCACGCGAACCGTTCGCTAGCGGCCTGGCCCGCACATCTCTGTCTTCGTCCCATATTTTTTTTATGGATTTGTGACTGAAGTTTTGTGACTTTGTTATATGTTTCTAGCATTATTTTCTCGCCTATTGTATTTAATAATGCTTTGTTCAGATAAGCTACACAGACGTGACTGGTTTCAATCATTTTTTTTAGTGAGGCTTCCCATGCGGTCATCATGTGTCGAAAGATAACCGTGGACGAAAAGCTCTATATTTTAGAATTGGCGTCCACGTTTAAGTCATTTTGGAGATCGGCATGGATATGTTTCTCGAATCCTGACGCCAAAACCTTGATAACTGACCCATATGTCAACACGGCCTTCTTGCAAATCGCAACGTTAGCTGACATTTCGTTCAAGCGCCCCCCCCCCCTCTTCCTTCGGTTTAACCTTCGTTTCGTTAAGTTTTGTGAGTGCGGCCCGCTAGCTGTGGCGAGTTTGAGACCCCTGGCTTAAGGGAACTGGAAATGATGGGCATATACATTTAGCTACATGATAGAAAGACGACAGTACTGACTGGAAGTACAAACGCGAACTAATTATGCTACACGCAAAACAGGCAACCAGTTGGCTATTAAACAGGCAGAATGGGTATCCATGGTAACTAAACACATTAAAATGAAGCGAAGAGCAAGACAGGGATATGAATAAGAAATTTGCAATGATTGAATGGGTTGGGTAAATAGGGGAGGACGGCCGGTCGTAAACGGAGGATGGCTGTAAACGTATTAAAACAGGGCACATATGTCAGCGCCGATGTATTGTTGCATTGATAACATTCTGTAGTCCAGATAGGACCGGCCTTGCACAGCAAAAATAATTAATTCAGACTTATAAGATAGAAATTGCGCCGAGTTTTGCTAAGACGAAATGTGCGACTCCAAATAAATTTTTTTCGTGTGCAACACAAATTTATATCGTAGATGAGATAGCAGTTGCACATTCCGAACTAAAACGAGTGCCTCCAATGCTGGAAATCATGCAACCAAACATTTCGAATTCGTTTCGTTCGCTCTGTGTGTTAATATTAAAAAAAAAAACATCGATATTCTTTGTTTTATGAATGAGAGAAACGAATTGCTCGAAGAAAGTATATTAAGTGAAATTCCCATACCCCTCATGTGGCCTCAGAACCGCTAAAGCATGCTCCACCAGACGCTGAGCGTTAGATAGCTTCTGCCGTGCTGCCAAGAGTGCATTCTCGATCGTAGGTGCGTATACAGTGATGTTAATTCGTTTTGGACGGGGGTAGCCATATCACCGTGGATAAACAACACTAAATGTCTAGTGATCTTTGGTGTAACACTTCGTAAACTGTCTTCGTAAATGAGTTGTGAAAGGTCACACTCGCCTAGCATCCGTAAAAGCATGGCGTGATGTAGAACAATCAGATGAAACTTGTATGCCATAAACGCTGTAGCATAATGATGTGCTCACGGTTGTTGATATATTTTGTACGACATAAATTTGTAGGCATTTAATATACATTCTAAAAGACAGGACGTGAAAACGCGGACACAAGAAAGAAGTCAAGACACCACACGCACACGCACACACAAAGGCGTTTGTGATGTCCTGACTTCTTTCTTGTGTCCGTGTTTGCACGCCCGGTCTTTTAGAATGAATACTTACCAACTAGCTCAGCTCTCTGTTCTTCTAAGCATTTAATATATTCGTATAGCTATCCCTTCAATTTTTGTGGTTTATGTGAACGTTCCATCACACATAAAAGCAGTGACGGTACTCCACTTTACCCGTGATCTATTTCCTCCGTCTTTTATGGTACCTAATAAATTCTTTCTTTTAGATGTCACTTATTTCTAGCTGTTTTTTGTTCGATGTTCTGGCCAATTATTCTTTGCTTCTGCAGCTTCGCCAAAAAAATACAGTAATAGAAAAGATCACTGCTAAACTGAAACGGAATTTCATTGCCGTATACGAACCAATGTTCGTTTAATGTGTTGATTATAATATATATTTCAGCAGTGGAAATACAACAAAACATTTCGCATACATTGTAAGTGGGAAAGCATCCGGCTACCTGGGACTGTTGTTCGGTACAAGTTGTTCATGAAAAAAAAAACGAAGACACGAGAACCTACTAAACATGAACGCAAATGTTATACTGGCAAATGCAAGGGCAGTTTTTCTGTCTGACACATTCTGCGCATATTAATAAAATTTTCGACGGGCAAGAAAAAAAAGTCACATATTTCATAGCAGTGCCAAGCTATAAAGGAAGGAAATTTGTGTGGGTTTCTCAGAAAGAGAGCTTCGGTGGTTGTAAAACGTTCGTTCTGACATACAGGTATCGAACCCAGGCCCAGAGCCTTCTCGGAGCGGGCGCAACATGCTAAACATGGGGCCATCCTATCCCAGAGCTAACCCCAAGTAATCTAATGAATGATTTCACTCAGCTCAACAGAAATGATCAAGGTAGAGAAACGCATTTTCGTATCGTGATATTCCTCAGCCTAATTATTCCCGGCTCATAAAAATTCCTCTACTCGTGGATTCTGGTCGAACTGATTGGCCGTATAAATCAACTTTGCAGCATGGAAGTTTCTGAGTAAGTACTTCAAAAGTTTTAATAATAATAATTGTTGGGGTTTAACGTCCCAAAAACAGCGACATGATTCTGAGGGACGCCGTAGTGAAGGACTCCGGAAATTTCGACCACCTGGGGTTCTTTAACGTGCACCTAAATCTAAGTACAAGGCTTAAAAAGTTCTAAATGACATTATTTTTATTTATTGCTGCTTTTGAAGCTTTACGCAGTGATGGCGACAAAAGTGAAGATTATGCACAAAATACCTGAAAGGGCAC